>NW_018407364.1:790002-790081 GCF_002113885.1 Mizuhopecten yessoensis
AACGCGGTGAATGGTGTCCTCTATCCAGTATGAAAGCCAAGCCTCGTCACCTGAACGACATGTACGGCACACATTGTAC
>NW_018407364.1:792318-792449 GCF_002113885.1 Mizuhopecten yessoensis
GGGATTTACACACCGTATGATTTATAAAGGAGAGCGATGTACCTGATTCTGGTACCCTGTACCCTGTATCCTGTAACCTGTACCCCGTACCCTGTACCCCGTATCCCGTATCCCGTTCCCTGTACTTTCAC
>NW_018407364.1:794308-797724 GCF_002113885.1 Mizuhopecten yessoensis
ATATGGGCTGTGTGACACGTGTAAAGTACGGTTTATATATGAACCGCTATATATTGGAGCATTTGAGACATGCTGCATGTATACAGAAGATAGAGATGATATGTAGAGTGTCACCTGGTTTAAAAATCACTGAATAACAAAATTTAAAAGTGTATTTTTAATTTTAGCTTATAGTATGCACTTAAATATCCGAGTTAGAAATTGTTCCCTTTTCAGTTCGTAATCATTATATATATGCAACCGAAATATAAATATTATAGTATTTAAAAATTCATAACAAATTCGTTGTGAATGTGTCTCTGTTTCAAGCTATTTCACTTCTAACATATCTACCTACAGGTTTAAACTGGGAAGCTTTATGATCTGTCCCCCTGAGTAATTCCTTTGTGCCTGTTATGTCGGTTTCAATGCGCTGGATACGTCCACGATTTAGCTTTATCGAAAGCCAATGATTGTACTATTTTACAATCTCATCGAATGAAATCGAAACTCCGAATACCAGTACGAATGTAAGGGTCTTGATCTTTTTAATTGCATTGTAGTCACACAATCGTTGTAAAATACATGTAATGTCACATACATAATGTATACATGTATTTGTGAAAGTTGCATTGAGTTCCGATCACAAAGAATATTACACTCATGGATTGTGTTTAGAGATATCGGGATGGATATCCCGTAGTACGGGGGTACATTTAGGACATGCACACTATTATTTTCAGCATTAATTATCTCGTGTGCTCTACTTGTTATGTCAAGCGCTATGTTGTTATGTAAAGTCATATATATCCTTAATTACTAGGCATGAAGAGATGAACACAGTCATGCTTCAATGATTTTGGTATGTGAATCATAACATGGAAATGGACTAGTTCAAGTTCTTTATTAAGCCTTGTGCATTTTGCTACTAAGCTAATTACATAATATGGATGGCATACAATATTCAGTGCAAAGAGAATTCAGTATACAAAGGCACGGGTACATCTAATCATTAGACCATATAGTCTTAATACCATTACACATAATTAGTTAAGTTTGGTTTCTTGATCTAATACTCTTTGCTTCAAGAATAAACTTACATAATTTCTTTAATTCATTATTATTCTGTACACTTGGATAACCGAGTCAACTTGAAAACAGATAAACTACGCCAGTCTGACGGAATTCAAGTCTTATTATTTGATATAAAGGACATATTAGTAAAAAAAGTACTCATCCTAAATCAGTTTTGATTAAACAATGAGAACAGAACCTCTGTGATCTTTCAATGTTATTGTATCTTCCTATCTCGACAGACAAGCGATGCAAGCTAGGACATACATAATTTTGAGAATAATTACATAATATGTCATGGCATACAATATTCAGTGCAAAGAGAATGCAGTGTACAAAGGCACGGGTACACTAATCATTAGACCATGTAGTATTAATAATACTACATGGTCTAATGATTAGTGTACCCGTGCCTTTGGTTATTACCATTACACATAACTAGTTAAGTTTGGTTTCTTGATCGAATACTTTTTGCTTCAAGAATAAACATAATTTCTTTAATTCCTTATTATAATGTACACTTGATAACTTAGTTAACTTGAAAACAGATGAACTACGTCAGTCTGACGGAATTTAACTCTTATTATTTGATATATAGGACATATTAGTAAAAAAAAGTACTCATCCTCAATCAGTTTTGATTTAACAATGAGTACAGAACCTCTGTGATATTTCAAAATGTTATTGTATCTTCCTGTCTCGACAGACAAGCGATGCAAGCTAGGACATACATAACTTTGAGAATACAAATTATCGATTTTTTGCCATTTATTTTCTTCAGTATAATTGTAAACAGGCATTATTTACAAGGTATCTGTATAAAAAACATTTATATATAAACAGTATGTAATTATAATCGACTTCAGTGTCTCTGAAGGTCCAAGACTCGAGGGACTTTTATCTCTTAGAACAAGTGATCCCAGAGGGATCTTGGCACCCACCATCGGACCATCTTCATTAGTTCTATGTCAGATTGATATTTTATATTCTTTTCTCTTATCTGTTTGATACGTTTGCCTGTCCGCCATCTTAACCAGTGTTTTGATCAACCTCAAAAGTTTACATACACAACTGAGAACTTGGGGGATTCCTCCAGTACATTGTAAACAGGCATTATTTACATGGCATCTGTATTAATATATATATATATATATACATATATATATATATATATACATATATATATATTGTAATTATAATCGATTTAAGTGTGTCTGAAGGTTCAAGACTCAAAGGACTTTTATCTCTTCGAAAAAAAAAATGAAATTTTGAAACATATCTTTCATATATCCTTGTGAAAGACTTGGATATCCATGTACAAATCTATAACTGTCCTTGGTAATATCCTGATATGACATATAGACCCATATCAGAGAGAAAGAAAGAAAATAGTCTAGCTATTTACTCACTTGCGTTTTGCCTTACAAAGATACACATTTGGCAAAAGATCAATTTACTTGTCTAAGGTTTATAATACATTGTAGTCTTAGAGGGAGTAAATGTTAAAATATTGATATTTTCGGTATCATCTTATTAGAATTCACAAAGTATTATGTTCCTGCAGATCATTGTTAATCACATCTTAAGACAGATTATGTTAATATATAAATATATTGATGATAATATCACCAATGATAATTTCTCCGAGTAAGCTTTAAGCTATACATGTAAGTCCTGGGTATGGGTCACGTGTTTGTATCACATGCAGGACCCGGATCTGGAATATGACAGATGTTTATAACACATACAGGTCCCAGAAATCTAAATCACATGTTTGTATTACATATAAGTCCTAGATATAGATCACTTGTTGATGTCACCTATAGGTCCCAGATATACAGATCACGTGTTGGTATAACATATAGGTCCCAGATATATAGATCACGTATTGGTATAACATATAGGTCCCAGATATTTAGATCACGTGTTGGTATCACATATAGGTCCCAGATATATACATCACGTGTTGGTATCACCTATAGGTCCCAGATATACAGATCACGTGTTGGTATTACATATAGGTCCCAGATATATAGATCCCGTAGTGGTACCACCTACAGGTCCCAGATATATAGGTCACGTGTTGGTATCACATATAGGTCCTAGATATATAGATCACGTGTTGGTATAACATATAGGTCCCAGATATTTAGATCACGTGTTGGTATCACATACAGGTCCCAGATATATAGATCACGTGTTGTTATTACATATAGGTCCCATATATATAGATCACGTGTTGGTATCACATACAGGTCCCAGATATATAGATCACGTGTTGGTATTACATATAGGTCCCAGATATATAGATCACGTGTTGGTATCACAATTAGGTCCCAGATATATAGATCACGTGTTGGTAT
>NW_018407364.1:802095-812249 GCF_002113885.1 Mizuhopecten yessoensis
TCCCAGATATATAGATCACGTGTTGGTATTACATATATAGGTCCCAGATATATAGCTCTTGTGTTAGTTTCACATATAGGTCCACGATATATAGATCACGTGTTGGTTTCACATATAGGTCATGGTTATATGTCCTGGATATAGATTGATTGTATAGCGTTTCTTTGTCAAGATATGGAATTTAAAATGGTTAGTCACATCTAGTTTTCAGAAGACAGCAAATACTAAGGATGTTTGTAGTGTATGCTATATTGTCCTGTGTTTACACATCAGTAAGTACGTTGTATAAAGCTGCAGTGACTGTACCCGGTAACTGTTCAGATGTCTACTTGTAGTGGATTATTTTCATTGTATTATCCCAGTGACCAACCCAGAGTGTATGATCGTCCTGAAGGCTGACACTCCATGGTGAACTTCCACTGGAGATATATACGGTCCTGAGGAAGTGTCCATTGTTCCCGTCAATCAGCACCACTGATTTGGTTACCCTCTCCACTACGAGAACATCTCCAGTACCGTCAAAGCAAACATCCCCGGGGTAGAACTTGGACTGCTGACCTCCACCTACTTGTGATGTAATATCACCAAGATGTTTGCATTGAAATTTCAGTTTCAGATGTTTATCCATCACAATGACCCGAGGTTGTTTTCCTGGTGCCTTACCAGCCATGTAGTCAACAGACGATACATTGTCAGTATCAGTAGCAGCTATATCCCTGGTCTGTCTACAGTACGTCAGGCGATGGGGAGTTACCACCTCCTGTCTACAGACACCGCCTGCTCCATCCGACATTGCACGCCCGTCACTAGTGAACATAACTATTCCTTTATTTGCCATTCCTACCACCACCATGTCTTCCTGTGTGACACACAAACTCCGTGGGACAGCATCTACGGTAAAACGTGTCACTGCGGCTCCATTGGACATGACTTCCCGGATACTTTTGTCTTCCGTCACACAAAACCATACCCTCCCTGTGGTCGGAGATACGGTAATGGAATGAACTTTCACTTTACACTTTACTTTCTCTTTGATGTTACCCTTTTGATCTACGCGATGTATGTTGTCTTCTTCCCAGTATGATAGCCAAGCCTCGTCACCTGAACGACGTGTACGGATCATAGTGCACGGAAATGATGTTTTAAAACTTGATACAACTGTGTGTGATGGAATAGGTTTGTATAACGCGTTCTCTCCGTCAACAAGTACTGTACCCAGCATCCGCTCCAGCAGGTCGTTATAAACGACCCCGGGTTTGAAGGATGCCGTCTTCAAAGGTCGTAGATCGGGCGGTGCAGTTGAGGTATTGCGAGTTTCCCGCGATACTGAAATGACGTCTACATTTGATCCGGAAGTCAATACCTGATGACACCTTTCTAGTTGCGGTTTCAGTTTCTCTCCGAGAAGTTTTGTCAGTGCGGCTGTGTTTTTCTCGGTGATATCCGCATTTATCTTCATCAAATATCTACATAGTGTCACTAATTTGTCAACCAGATTGTCTGCCTCTGTTTTTATCTGCTCCCCTTGACGTTTGATATCCTCGATCATTTTCCTTAAACCTATACTGGTTTCTTTCAAGTTTTCTTCATTTTCCTTAATCTTTCCCTTTATGTTCGGAATATCGGTTTTAGAAAGCTTTTCCTCATGTTGCCGGATTTGCTGTTTTTGTTCCGACACGTAATCAGTAAGTTTACCTATGTTGTGAGAATTGTGACGGCTCACAACACATTCCACACAGAGAAGTTCATTGTCACATGTCTTACAGATATAGATAAAACCCATTCCTAAATGATGAGTACATCCAGGTACTGGAGTCTGGGCCGCCATCTTATCGTACGGTCGACTTTATAGAAATACACAGATGTGTTACTGATGTTCCATCTACAAACCTGTCAATTTCAATATGGCGATAGTTCGTGGTTACCGGATACAAGGCCGCCTACGGGGGAAAATGATAATATGCCCTTAATATAAGCGTGTACATAAAGTGACTATTTCCGTACAATGCATACTGAGAAAACAGGAAAATAGTGCTTTGAATGCTGAAATCGACCAAAAATAAAGAGATTTGCGTGGCCATACTGTCCACTTTGTTGTATATGGGCATATTTTTAGGGGTTGAAATTCTGTGTTCCTCGGCTGCTGTAATTTCTGTTTGCTTAGCTATTTATTCAAATATACATTGATGATTATATATGTACATCCCGTTATATAGCTAGCTATTTATTGTTACACAACACACTGAACGGCCTATCTTGTTACATTATTGAAATATACAGTTATGTTAACATGTGTCCGTCCCATTATACTTAGCTATTTATTTAAATAAACATTGATGTTATAACATGTGTCCGTCCCATTATACTTAGCTATTTATTGAAATGAACATTAATGTTATAACATGTGTACGTCCCATTATACTTAGCTATTTATTGAAATAAACATTGATGTTATAACATGTGTACGTCCCATTATACTTAGCCATTTATTGAAATAAACATTAATGTTATAATATGTGTACGTCCCATTTGTACTTGTTCTACTGTTACGAAACAATAAAACTCCGATTCTTATACATTCAATGGCTGGTTGAAATTATGTAAACTATAATAACATGAACATGTCATATACGTATTTACATTATCTTTACCTATATCTATTACAGGATTGGCATCATAGATTGAACGACAAAGCTGGACGGTCCAATTTGCCGTTCTACATCCGGTACCCCTAGCGCCTGCTGCTGAAGGAATTCAGGCTTCCTCGTCAGCATTCAGACGCGACTGCTTTAAATATAAAACTATTCATTTTACAACAATTATGAAACAAGTTATCGCAACCTATATTAATTAATCTTGTTGGTCCGGATGTTAGCGCGCTGTGGGTCTTAATGTGGGAGGGAACCGGAGTACCCGGAAAAAGACCCACGTGATTGGGCAGGTGAACCCATACCTTTTCACGTCCGATCGGGGAATCGAACCCCGACCGCCTTGGTGAAAGGCGAGTGCGTTATCCACTGCGCTACCTGACCACCCAGTCCGTTTTACAGAGGCACCAGAGAACAACGTACCGACACATCTAGGGGAAGGTAGTGGCCGTGTGGGACAAGCCTGACGAGGATGCTATCCCCACCTCGGCGTTCCTGAAGAGGGGGGGACATATGTATGCGCCTAGACCGACGGCTGACCAGTAGGACTAACAACAGGATCGACTTTCGTCGAGGACTTTTACAAATTACGTGTAATTCAAACATTGATCATACTGGATTTTTTCCCAAATGAGTTTTTTTTGGCAAACCAAATTCGTGTGGCTCTTACAGAGGGGGCCTCCACGTGGTAAGAGCTGGGCTACAACAATATCATTGCCATGGCGATGCACTGTTGGCCGACACCCTTTAATTATATAAATCTAATATAAGTAACAATTGTACCAATTGGAAAACGATATAAATTGAATGCTAACTTTAGTTAAAATCCAAACAAGATTTAAGTAGGACCGTTTCAACTAAGGCCGTTTTTACATGTACAGTAGGGCCGATTTTACTGGGGCCATTTTCACAATGAGGCCGTTTATACCTAAATTCGTTTGTATACAACGCAATGATAGTTTACCTCGAAGACTGCCGCATTGATCACATGGTCCATCACATGGCAAAAATGCAATCTAATTAAAACTAGACTTGTAATTTCGTTCCTCTAGGAAATACTTCTATACAAGGTCTAACAGTGTTCGTTTGAGTTCATCCCATGATTAAATCTTACTATCGAACGAATACTGTGTTATTTCATACAAAGGAACCTGGAAATTTGTTCTATATTTGATACATAGTATATATACATGTATATATAATCATTAGGGTCGGCATTTTTACCGAAAGTCGATCTTAACCCCTACAACGGTAAAATTACTCTGAATACATTAGTTTAGGTCCAAATTTAGCTGTAACAAATTCTCAAGTCCCTGTGATTTGATATGCGCGTTCTCCCTGTAGCAAAGGGTGAACATTATCAAATAAGTAAATGCAAAATACAATCAAGACATCTCCAAAATCTAAAAAGCTTACAACGATGTAGATTACATCGAAAGACAGAAAGAAAGTCCGATAAGAATTTAAAAAAGAAAACAAAAAAAACCCGAACGCATAAACTTACTATTTGTTGATGACATAGTTTTGGTGCGATATAGCGAGATTGTGGATGACATATAGTCAGACTGTGTGTAAAATAGCTATGATTATAATACAAGCAAGAACATTTTATCCACTGTTTGACTTAACTGTCTTCTATAACACAGTCACTTCTCTTTATTGTACGTTTACTTCATTATAACAGGAACCGGAATAGAAAAGCACAAATGAACGACGATTACCTTATAAAGGAAATCTTCTTATGTACCTTAAAGCACAGGGACCTAAGAACTTGTTACAGCTATATTTGGACCTAAACTAAGGTGTATAGAGTAGTTTTACACGTTTTGGGAGTTTATATTAATTTTCGGTAAAAATGCCACCCCCAATGATGATAATATACAAGAAGGGAGGACAGCTCTGTAACAAATTCTCAGGTCCCTGTACTAGAACACAGCAGAGTGCATTTATAGTAGTTACTTTAAAGATTAAGGCTTATTAAAAACAGAACATTTTTAAAAACAGGAGAAATTAAGTTTGTTGTAATGATGATAATTACCGTTCAATTATCTACCGCAGAATTCGAGAACAGTAGTAGTCCTACCCTGACAACTAGTACAGTCTTCAGACACACAGGTCAGTAGTCCTACACTGACAACTAGTACAGTATTCTGACACACAGGTCAGTAGTCCAACCCTAACAACTAGGACAGTCTTCAGACACACAGGTAAGTAGCCCTACCCTGACACCTAGTACAGTCTTCAGACGCACAGGACTGTAGTCCTTCCCTGACAACTAGTCTTTAGACACACAGGTCAGTAGGCCTATCCTGAGAACTAGTCTTTAGACATACAGGTCAGTAATCCTATCCTGACAACTAATACAGTCTTCAGACAAACAGGTCAGTAATCCTACCCTAACAACTAGTACAGTCTTCTGACACACAGGTCAGTAGTCCTATCCTGAGAACTAGTCTTCAGACATACAGGTCAGTAGTCCTACCCTGACAACAAGTCTCCAGACATACAGGTCAGTAGTCCTATCCTGAGAACTAGTCTTCAGACATACAGGTCAGTAATCCTATCCTGACAACTAATACAGTCTTCAGACACACAGGTCAGTAATCCTACCCTGACAACTAATACAGTCTTCAGACACACAGGTCAGTAATCCTACCCTGACAACTTGTACAGTCTTCAGACATACAGGTCAGTAGTCCTGCCCTGACAACAAGTCTCCAGACATACAGGTCAGTATTCCTATCCTGAGAACTAGTCTTCAGACACACATTTCAGTAGTCCTACCCTGACAACTAGTATAGTCTTCCGACACACAGGTCAGTAGTACTACCCTGACAACTAGTACAGTCTTCAGACATACAGGTCAGTAATCCTACCCTAACAACTAGTACAGTCTTCAGACACACTGGTCAGTAGTCCTATCCTGAGAACTAGTCTTCAGACATACAGGTCAGTAGTCCTACCCTGACAACTAGTCTCCAGACATACAGGTCAGTAGTCCTATCCTGAGAACTAGTCTTCAGACACACATTTCAGTAGTCCTACCCTGACAACTAGTCTTTAGACACACAGGTCAGTAGTCCTACCTTGACAACTAGTACAGTCTTCAGACATACAGGTCAGTAATCCTATCCTGACAACTAATACAGTCTTCAGACACACAGGTCAGTAGTCCAACCCTAACAACTAGTACAGTCTTCAGACACACATGACAGTAGTCCTACCCTGACAACTAGTACAGTCTTCAGACACACAGGTCAGTAATCCTACCCTGACAACTTGTACAGTCTTCAGACATACAGGTCAGTAGTCCTACCCTGACAACTAGTATAGTCTTCAGACACACAGGTCAGTAGTCCTACCCTGACAACTAGTACAGTCTTCAGACACACAGGACAGTAGTCCTACCCTGACAACTAGTCTTCAGAAACACAGGTCAGTAGTCCTACCCTGACAACTAGTACAGTCTTCAGACATACAGGTCAGTAATCCTATCCTGACAACTAATACAGTCTTCAGACACCCAGGTCAGTAATCCAACCCTAACAACTAGTACAGTCTTCAGACACACAGGTCAGTAATCCTACCCTGACAACTAGTGTAGTCTTCAGAAATACAGGTCAGTAGTCCTACCCTGACAACTAGTGTAATCTTCAGAAATACAGGTCAATAATCCTATTCTAACAACTAGTACAGTCTTCAGACACACAGGTCAGTAGTCCTACCCTGACAACTAGTATAGTCTTCAGAAATACAGGTCAATAATCATATTCTAACAACTAGTACAGTCTTCAGACATACAGGTCAGTAGTCCTACCCTACCAACTAGTACAGTCTTCAGACATACAGGTCAGTAGTCCTACCCTGACAGCTAGTACAGTCTTCAGACACACAGGTCAGTAGTCTTACCCTGACACCTAGTACAGTCTTCAGACACACAGGTCAGTAGTCCTACCCTGACAACTAGTACAGTTTTAAGACATACAGGACAGTAGTCCTACCCTGACAACTAGTACAGTATTCAGACACACAGGTCAGTAGTCCTACCCTGACAAGTAGTACAGTCTTCAAACACACAGGACAGTAGTCCTACCCTGACAACTAGTCTAAAGAAACACAGGTCAGTAGTCCTACCCTGACAACTAGTACAGTCTTCAGACATACAGGTCAGTAGTCCTACCCTGACAACTAGTACAGTACTCAGACACACAGATTAGTAATCCTACCCTAACAACTAGTACAGTCTTCAGACACACAGGTCAGTAGTCCTATCCTGAGAACTAGTCTTCACAAACACAGGTCAGTAGTCCTACCCTGACAACTAGTCTTCAGAAACACAGGTCAGTAGTCCTACCCTGACAACTAGTACAGTCTCCAGACATACAGGTCAGTAGTCCTATCCTGAGAACTAGTCTTCAGACAGACATTTCAGTAGTCCTACCCTGACAACTAGTACAGTCTACAGACACACATGACAGTAGTCCTACTCTGACAACTAGTCTTCAGAAACACAGGTCAGTTGTCCTACCCTAACAACTATTACAGTCTTCAGACATACAGGTCAGTAGTCCTATCCTGACAACTAGTACAGTTTTCAGACACCCAGGTCAGTAGTCCTACCCTGACAACTAGTACAGTCTTCTGACACACAAGTCAGTAATCCTACCATAACAACTAGTACAGTCTTCAGACACACAGGTCAGTAGTCCTACCCTGACATCTAGTATAGTCTTCAGAAATACAGGTCAATAATCCTATTCTAACAACTAGTACAGTCTTGAGACATACAGGTCAGTAGTCCTACCCTGACAAGTAGTACAGTCTTCAGACATACAGGTCAGTAGTCCTACCCTGACAACTAGTACAGTCTTCAGACACACTGTTCAATAGTACAGTATTCAGACACACAGGTCAGTAGTCCTACCCTTACAACTAGTACAGTCTTCAGACATACAGGTCTAACAACTAGTACAGTCTTCAGACGCACTGTTCAATAGTACAGTATTAGTACAGTATTCAGACACACAGGGCAGGAGTCCTACCCTGACAACTAGTCCAGTCTTCACACACACAGGTCAGTAGTACAGTTTTCAGACACACAGGTCAGTAGACCTACCCTTACAACTATTACAGTCTTCAGACATACAGGTCAGTAGTCCTCCCCTTACAACTAGTACAGTATTCACACACACAGGTCAGTAGTCCTACCCTGACAACTAGTACAGTCTTCAGACTCACAGGTCAGTAGTTCTACCCTGACAACTAGTACAGTCTTCAGACACACAGGTCAGTAGTACAGTCTTCAGACACACAGGTCAGTAGTCCTACCCTTACAACTAGTACAGTCTTCAGACACACAGGTCAGTAGTAGTCTTCAGACACACAGGTCAGTAGTCCTACCCTGACAACTAGTATAGTCTTCAGACATACAGGTCAGTAGTCCTACCCTGACAACTAGTACAGTCTTCAGACACACAGGCCAATGATACAGTCTTCAGACACACAGGTCAGTAGTCCTACCCTGACAACTAGTACAGTCTTCAGGCATACAGGTCAGTAGTACAGTCTTCAGACACACAGGTCAGTAATCCTACCCTGATAACTAGTCTTCAGAGACACAGGTCAGTAGTCCTACCCTGACAACTAGTACAGTTTTCAGACACACATTTCAGTAGTCCTACCCTGACAACTAGTCTTCAGAGACCCATGTCTGTAGTCCTACCCTGACAACTAGTACAGTTTTCAGACACACATTTCAGTAGTCCTACCCTGACAACTAGTCTTTAGACACACAGGTCAGTAATCCTTTCCTGACAGCTAGTCTTCAGAAACAAGGGCTGGTAGTCCACTCAGAAAACAAATGAAATCTAAAGATACATGACATTGTGTTATTAGTCTAATACAGACAACAATGCTTAATGTTTTGCCTCCATCATGAAATAAAACACATATATTTAAGAGGCAAACATGTCTTTCATAGGAATTGCCTAGATATGACTGAATTAACTGAATAATTTCCTATTAAAACAGTTAAACTGTCCAGGTCGGAGGATACATTTCTCATTGCCAGAATAAATAACACTGCAAATGTTCTTATCTTACTACCGCTTACAGACGAGGGAGGAAGCAGACCAGTCTGTGGAGGAGGAAGATACACAGACCCAGGAGTCTGACACGACCGAGAGTACAGTAACTGATGATGACGATAGTGAACAGGATCCCTCACTTCGCCTTAACGCTGCCGAAGAGGAAGAGCTTGGCAAGGTCAGGGGTCAAATATATACATTTAAGGCATTGATCATGTAACATTATAACAAGTAGAGGTTAGAAATTAAATACATACACAGAACAAGGGTTATGAATCATCCCGTCTTGGACAGGTTAGGGATCAAATGTAAACACAAGACTGGGGTCATGCAACATATGTCCACAATTAGAGGTCCGGGGTCAAATATACACAAAGGGCTGTAATTATGTAACAAATAAAGATCAGTGGTCAGATATCTCTACTACTGAGGTCTAAAGTCAGACACATTTGATGAAAATAACACTTTTCCAGAATCTGTTACCTTACTTATTAAACATGTGATTTGTGTGAGAATGATTCAGCATCTCAAAATATGGTACAAGTATGGTTTTAACTCAAGGTAAATGAAGTGAAATGAAATAATTACAATCAACAAAATACATAAATAATCAATTGCACAGAATATTTTAGACAGTTGATATCTGACTTCAGTAATGTGTCTTCAACTTATAAAATTACATAGAATTACATTTTGTAGTTGAAGGTGACCTATTTTTTATCTCTTGTAGTTGAGGGATGACGAGTTTGCCAGTGAGGTACAGATTCAGGATGCTGATGACAAGGATGATGACACAGCATCTCCTTACAAGGCAGTCCAGATAGAGCTGGCTGTCAGTGAAACCAAGCCCTTCACACGGTAGGCACTATCCCACATCTTAATCACAAAATACTTGTAATATATCAAACACTGAAGTTTCTATGAATTATGAAAATCTTAACAGTAGGAATGTAACGCCATTATAAATGGCCGGAAATAAATAGCACAATTGTTTATGTATTTTATGGCTTCAATGAGTTGACATTTTACATGATTATATTACCATGTGGTTGTGCAGAATTGGAAGTGATAAGGATGATGAAGATGCAGACGATTCACAGAGTGCTGACGACCCTTCAGAGACTGCAGTGTCACGTGACGCCATGATGGAAAAATCACACTCCTTGGAAGATGGAGATGATCTTGAAATGCCTGAAGAAGAAACGCCAGTCAGCGATGCCAACGAAGGAGATGCTGACCAGGGTGCCAATACTGTAGGAGACAGTACTCAGGATGAATGGAGAGGTGAGTAGGGATTCCACGGGGTCAGGATGGACAGAGAGGTGAGTAGGGATTCCCCCGGGTCTGGATGGACGGAGAGGTGAGTAGGGGGACTCCACGGGGTCTGGATGGACGGAGAGGTGAGAGTAATACCGGGGGG
>NW_018407364.1:812255-816768 GCF_002113885.1 Mizuhopecten yessoensis
GGGGGGGGGAGAGTCAAGTGTATTATAGACTTAATTAGGGGTAATTGGGGTAAAAGGAGCAATGAGGAAAATTGGGGTAAACGAGCAAATAAACGTGTCAGGATATGACTTTATATGTGGAGGTGTCTTTTATTAAAGACTGAATCTCATTGCAGCATATAAGTATTCATTTAACTGTGGCATAATTCTTGTGTCCATCTTTGTATCACAGGTGTTACAAAATGGAGAAATGACCATAGATTACCTTCCAATTTCTTTGAACTTGGCACCAATGGTAGGTACTGAATATAAATAGCATATTGTGTATTATATCACTGTGGTAAACTGTCAATACTTGCATTCTACAGCACTTGTTAAAGGCTGACTAGGTGGGATATGAAAGTTGAGATTTTTCTTAGTTGCCTACCGGGGAATGTTGCTTCTATGGCTAAAGATGGATTGGTGTCGGATGTTTAAAGATGTGCTAAAAATGTTTAACTCTAATAAGATTTAAAGGAAAAGCAACAAAAACCTTTAACGTTTACTATTCCAATTCAGGTCGACACACAGAACAAGATGTCAGAGGAACAGCAAAACAACTCCAGTGTGGAGGCTGTCTTAGCCAGTATCAATGTCCCGGAGGAGTTGGCCGGAGATGGTCAGTCTCTCAAGGAACCAGGTCCCCCCCCCTACCCGCCGGTCAGTCGCCAGGTGTAGCTGACTTGTGGTCAATTCGCTGTTGTGTATATTCTGTAGGGTTAACAGAACCTTGTGATACTGTATCAGTAGCGTCCTTTGTACTGAAAATATTACATGTTCATATGATATTGCTCATTGTGGGCAACTGTAATCAGTGGCTGAGGATAAGAACACTGAGATATGTACACAGATACCTGGTATGTGTATCGGGCCTATAATGTTTATATATTGAGTAGAATGTTATTTTACAACAAATATCAGCGCATTGCTATCTAAACTGAACTGGCCTCATATATATGGACTAGCTTTTCATTCTTATCATTTCAGATGCATGATGCAACCGTTAAGGATATGTAGACTTTATTTAAACAGCTTGTGTCTCGTGTTATAGGCAGTAACTGTCAAGTCTTCATTTGTGATAATGACTCGGTACCAAGTGGACGGGTTTGTAGTTTTGAGTCGCGGAATCTATTGTGCCATCAAATGGAAAGTCCAAGGTGTAGGACATTCCTGGACGGCTGTGAAATTGTGTCTCATACGTATACAGGCACTGTGATTCTTATTTATCCACACAAGTTTCTTGTTCAAAATTAATGGATTTAAAAAGTGACTTTCGTATTCCAATATTAAGAGTGTGTAAAAATATTATTGATACATTGTTGAAATTGTCGATACTATACTTGTTGTGATCGTTAGTATCTGTTGAGTATGCTGTGTAGCAATTGTTTGTGAACGGTGATTTATTTGAAAGATGTCTCTTTACTTTTGTTTTCCTGTTAATTTTCACTGGGAAAATATTATTATTATGATGATTAATATTTACAAATGAAGATGACAAAAATACATACAGCATATATCATAGAATTTCTTTAAAAAATTATTTGCTCGATTCCGTTACGACAACAAAGATGTAAGCCCAGGTAATGTCAGAAGTTCAGCTGCACATTCCTACTAATTATAGCTTAGTAATAAGGTAGTGAAACAACATATACATGTATGTAACTTGTGTACAAATAAAACCCTTACATGTACATCACACGTTAGATATTGAGCCTTCATCTCGTAATGAAAATATTTCAGATCTTGTCTTTTTACTGAGGCAGGATCCTAATCTTCAGAACTCAGTTATATTGACATTTTTTCCTGAGGGCAAAGCTTGAGGGCTACAACTGTACAATTGTGTGTGCCTGTAACTTGAGTGTTTTAACATGCTCAACATGTGTAAACCAAATTATTTTGATGTAACCAAGAATCTATGCAAACATGTATTTATTTTTATCTAGTATAAGAACCTGTCATTCTAGATATTATTTTTAAAACAATCCATGCAAGTGAAGTGGTCAAAATTTTCTTTCTTTAGAGATGATGTCAAGTAAAGTTTTAATGTTTTTGTGATATTTGTAATGAAATTGTAATATTATGACAGAAATCTATGTATATTTTTTACAGATTTCATTGTCATGTTTTACAACTAAGAATGTACTGATCAACTTATGATTAATAGATACAAATGGTGTGGTCTTTTGGCTGATAATTGTCCACAGGTATACACGACCAGACGTTTTAGAATGACCGACTATAAACTTCTACATACCAGATTTATGTCGGAGAGAATGTGTAGAAACTAATATCTGCACCTGGTCCAGTCACAAATGAAATTTCTCACCTGTTAGTTAGTTAGTGCATAATCACAAAGATTTATGTTTTAAAGATCTGAAATACATTAAATGAAACAAATTGTATTTAGTATCCTCAGATCTAGGGTCAAACTAGACCAAGTGATAACTGTGAGGTAGGGTAGACATTCCACAATATGATGACTGTTGTTAGTGTGTTGTCCATCTGATGTTTGTTGTACATGTGTCTTCAAAGTGCTTCGTTAAGTCCGTCCACAGACAGCCAAATTCTGCCGATAGGCTGTTTACTACACACGAATATGTGGAGATTTTTCCAATGTTGATCAGATGCCGGTACATGAAATGATGTCCACACTGCTTGGTCTGGGTGGGTGGGGAATCCTAGAATAACCTCATTTTTGTTTTAGAATTACGGAAGGAAAAAAAGTTTCAGTTCAGTTCTCAAATAGGTAACCGCATGTGATAAGTAAGTATTCCCTGTTTTCATAGAAGCTCTGTTTCTCTAGATTTCCCCCCAAGCTATTTCACAGTATGACAATGCTTTATTTTACATCTGAATCTTTCTCTAGCAATTTTCCAGAACCGTAATCTATTTGAGAACTGAAATGATATTTCTTTTTGTGTTGTGATATTTTCTGATTTGAGTGACCTAGAACTATACTGTACTGATCTAATGACAACTGGGAATTATATAGCTATGTGCTTGCTGCTCATTTACACAAAACTTTATAGAACTAAAGGTGTCTGTATGTACAGATAGATACTATGTGTGCTGACTGCTTTAAATCTGATTATCAACAGGCTTTCCTTCAAACTCATGGTTGTGATACATTGCTATAACACAGAATCAGGGGAGATTACTGTGTTTTATCTCTCTACCAACATGTTTAATTTACATGTAGATTGTTTAAATTTATTACACCTGGAACAGATTTTTCATTACACCAATTGAATTGATGTCAAAATTATTTCTAGAAAATTTTCAAGAATGAATTATATATTTCATTTCATTAAGTACGTATTAGTAAACCCGGAATATATGTGTATAAACTCATTGAGCATTGATCTGACAAGAGTTATTAACTTATCTTTAATATTCTTCAATTTATTGCGTGTATTTTTCGGATATCTGTTTTATTTACTATCATTATGTCATCATTCTCTAGTTTTAAAGGATTGCGTTCAATTTAAAAAAAAATATGCATTTGAAAGTTTATAGTATTATGTGAGATTCCTTATCCATTACTGATATACAGCAGCAGTTATTAGGAATGTTACCTATACAGTGAAACCTGTCTTATCTGACACCCTGTGGGACACAACAGATTAGACAGAATATCACAATATACAGGTATTATTTTGTGGCTTTTAACAGGAACGTGATAACAGCATTATGTTGAAGAATTAAGCACGACATCAGATACTCAGGGGTCCGATTTGACAGGTTTTATTGTATCTATTATGTGTTTGTGCTCCTTAACATAAGATATTGCTATACAAAGTAATTTGAAGCATTTTATTTAAAACATACATTTGTAGTTGATATGTTACATTTTTGTTAAGTGCTGTTTGCAAGTCACAAGTTTTAGTATATCCGATCAATTATACAACAATAAACTTTGTGTTACAGATGCATTTCACTGTATTGTTTTATTTATTTTAATGGTCAAAATTGACAGAACGTGTTTTGCTGTGCGGTTTTCGTCCATCTGTTACCTATCTTGAAACTTAAACAAGTTGTGTTTTCCATGAAAGGATTTAAATTCGACAATTTTTGAAAGAGTTGTCGCCCATTGTTTATATTAACACTTTCATCCTGAGTAATAATGATGTACATGGAAGGGTGTCGTAGTCAAGATGGGACTTGTCATTATTAGCTCACCTGGTCCAAAGGACCAAGGTGAGCTTATGCCATACCGTGTCGTCCGTCCGTCAACAATTTCTTTAAACGACTTCTTCTTCTTAACCACTGATTGGAATTTTACTAAATTTGACTGGAAGCATCCTTAGGTGGTGGGGAATCAAAATTGTACAAATGGTGTGGCTGACCCCCCAGGGGGCTGAGGGGCGGGGCCAAAAAGGGTTATTTGGCTATATTGCTTTAAAGCGACTTCTTCTCTGGAACTAAGTGATGGATATCAACCATATTAGACTGGAAGCATTCCTAGGTGGTGGGGATTCAAAATTGTACAAATGGT
>NW_018407364.1:817538-821961 GCF_002113885.1 Mizuhopecten yessoensis
AAAGAGACAAATGCAGTCATGATATTAGAATTGATCCTGGGGTCTGGCCACAACCGTAGGGACCTAGTTTCTGCGTCACAGCTTGGAAACAGTTGAGATCCCCACCCCATAACCATACATAAAATTGCTGGGCATGAAAAATTGAATACAGATATATATGCTACAAGGATTGGCCTTGGGGTCTGGCATATTCCCTTGGATCTCATTTGGAGAATATTCTGCCATGATTGCTTAGATATCAAGGTGAGCGATACAGGCCCTATGGGCCTCTTGTATTGGCTATAGGTTTGCACTCCGTCCGTCCTTCCATCCGCGAAGTTTGTCCGGTATATATCTTCTAAACTATTTCACCTGGAGTAACCAGATTTGGTATACAGGGACATCTTGGGATGGTGGAGTGCAGAGTGTAGGTCACTATGACCTCACTGTGACCTATGCTTTGACCTTTGACTTTAACATTTGAAAAAATTTGTGGAGGGCATAATTATCTTCTATTCTATTTTACTTGGAGTAACCTGATGTGGTGTACCACTCGGAACTTCTCGGCCGATACGGTCATCTAACCGAGTCTACGTTGGAAGGAACTGGAATCGGGGCGAGGTGTTCCGAATGGTGGTGTACAAGGACATCTTGGGGAATGTTATAAACGGGAGCTGTGCACGGTTAAGCATTAAATCGGAAGCCTCCGTTTCGTATTTCTTAACCGGAAATGAAGTATGTGAAAGTGAAAGTAGGAGTTTAATGCCACCAAATATACGTCTGGTTATAGTGGTATTAACATTATTTTAAAAGGTTAAGCATTATAAAGTAGATGGGGGTAAGTGGTGGCGAAAGGGATGTTCCTATGCATTTCATAACTGAAGGAAAACGATCCTACTGCATTTATAACTTGCAATTTAGTCATTAAAATGTTTTATCTTGATTTTCTTCACGGATTTAATGTTTTAAAAGTAATTTGATAAAATTGTATTATTACCCGTACAAATTCACAGACAGGTTATGGACATTTATTAATTGTTTCAGACTGGTAACTAACTTATATTAACTATAACAAACATATTAGGAACATTTATTAATTGTTTCAGGCTGCTTATAAACTTGTATTAACTATAACAAACATATTAGGAACATTTATTTATTGTTTCAGGCTGCTTATCACAGACATAGGAACATATTTTTTTTATTTACTGTTTCAGACTGGTCATACACCTGTATTTATTATCACAGACTGTGAGACAGGCTATGGATCTTGAATTATATTGCTTCAGATAAAATTGTTTTAACTATCACAGACATTAAGGGAACATACTTATGTATTTGTAATTCTATGTTTTATCAATACATTGCAATTGTCATGTAAGGAACATAAATTCATTGTTTCAAACTGGTTATAAACTTGTATTTACTTGTTCTATCACAGACAAGAAGTAATATTTCATTATTTAATGCATATATACAGTAAGTGATATTTCATCATCAGGTGCATGTTCTTTAAAGTCTTCGAGATATTGATCACTTGATATATTTTGTAGAGATACAATTGCATTTTGTGACCTAAAAGGCATTTCACACAAGCCAGATACATGGTAACAGCATGCACTTTATTACCATTCAAATATAAGATATCATGGTAAAACAGATATTTATATAATGAGAAAATAAATAAATAAATAAAACTATTTTCCATTTAACCCCCTCCCCCCAAAAACAACAATAGCAATATATATTGGAACCTCTCTGTAGTAAGTAATTGCATGTGTTATATCAACTGTCTGTGATAGTAAATACATGTGTAATACATGTCTGTGATAATATATACATGTGTAATACCTGTCTGTAGTAGTAATTACATGTGTAATACCTGGCTGTAGTAGTATATATATTGCTGAGCATCATAATTTGGATACACTTTTGTTAGAATTTTGCCAGGAGACTGGTCCTAACTCAGTGCCTCTTGTTTATTATAAAATATAACAAAGATGTCTTTACAAAGAAATATTGAGAAGGTTATATAATGATAATATATAAGAAGTGGTTTACAGAGTATATAAAGAGTGATATGCATAGTATACAGAGAGTGGTATACAAAGTATATAAATAATGGTATATAGAGAGTGGTAAACAGGGTACAAAAAAGTGGTTTACAGAGTACACAGGGTGGTATACAGAGAATATAAAGAGTGATATGCATGGTATACATAGAGTGGTATACAGGGTATATTATAATTTGTCTATATAATACACAAAGAGTGGTATACAGTATATGTAAGAAGTGGTAAACACAGCATATAGAGTGGTTTACACAGTATATAATGAGTGGTATACAGGGTATATTAGAACTTGTCTATATAGTACACAAAGGGTGGTATACAGTATATGTAAGAAGTGGTAAAC
The DNA here is from genome assembly GCF_002113885.1 of Mizuhopecten yessoensis. Lineage (NCBI taxonomy): Eukaryota > Metazoa > Mollusca > Bivalvia > Pectinida > Pectinidae > Mizuhopecten > Mizuhopecten yessoensis. Next base: position 819,933 of record NW_018407364.1, read on the forward strand.
ACAGCATATATAGTGGTATACACAGTATATAAGGAGTGGTATACAGCTTATAAAGAGTGATATACAGGGTATATAAGGATTGGTCTTGTGACATAGTATATAAAGAGTGGTATACAGGGTCTACAAAATTGGCCTACATAGTATATTAAGAGTGGTATACAAAGCATAGAGAGTGGTATAAATATTATACAGAGAGTTGTATTCAGAGTATAAATGAGTGATAAACAGAGTATACGGAGAGTGTTATATGGCTGTACATAGTAAAGAAAAAGTGGTGTACAAAGGAGTATACAGAGTATATAAAAAGTTTACCACTTATATATATAACCTATATACACATTTTAGTCCCCCACTGGTTCCCGGGGGATTATAAGTTTGCACTCTGTACTTATGTACTTTTTCACCTGGAGTAACCAGATTTGGTGTACAAGGACATCTAATTCTTGAGATGGAGGAGTGCAAGAAGTATGTATCAGGATACTTTCCTAACAGTAGATACATTCTGACATGATAGGTACTGTTTGTTAAATATAGAAATCATTACCTTTGGGAGACTATGGATTGCCTTACATATAATACTTTTCCTTGTTTTATACTATATACACATAATACTATCTTTACATATTTTGTATACTGTTTCTATAATTAGTTATGTACATTTGTATATGAAATATATCCTGAGACAGTTTTCAAATATACATGTATATCATCTACTTGCTGAATTTTGTTAATGGATTAACCTCATAAAGCTTCATTATTTATTGTTTAAGGGTATCCTCTATAATACAGCCTCATTACATAAGGTACCATATTTATCATCTCTATTATATATATAGTGTCTACTCATTTTCCAGAAGATACAATGTACATGATACAAAATGTATACATGGTATGTTTTCCGGTAAAGAGAAAAATAAGACATTTCATCTTCAAAAACCTACTCTTCCTGAATGACTGCCAAAATTGTAGCATATCTCAGGTCTAAAAAAAACATGGAAATTGGTGAGATCCCCCAGCTGATATTTCTTGTATGGTTAGAGGTAATCAACAACTTTTAATGAAAAATAAAAATCCAGGTGAGTTATTAATAATTAATGCACCTGTGCTTCTTGTTCTAGAGAGGCCACAATAAGGGAACATAATTGGGAAACTCCATCACAAGCAAATATATTATATTTCCTGTGCATGCAATCAATATGAACCAATAAGACAACTATTATAAAGATGAGGTAGTGACCTTACCTACAGAGAATATGGACCTGACATATACCTCATGTATATGTGCATGCATACTTGATGTATAGGTGTAATATTAATCTGATGTATAGAAGGTGTATACCTGATGCATAAAAGGTGTAACCTGATATATCACATGGGAGGTGTGTATACCTGATCTATAGGAGGTGTGTATACCTGATCTAGAAGATATGTATCTGATCTATAGGATATATGTATACTTGATGTATGGGAGGTGTATACCTGATGTATAGGATATGGGGCAAAGAAGTAATTCCAACAGTGTGGACTTACTTCTGATGTATAGGATATGTATATCTGAGGTGTATACCTGATGTATGGGAGGTGTATACCTGATGTATAGGATATGTATGTATACCTGATGTATAGGATGTATACCTGATGTATGGGAGGTGTATACCTGATTTATATGATATGTATACCTGATCTATGGGAGGTGTATACCTGATGTATGGGAGGTGTATACCTGTTCAATAGGAGGTGTATACCTGATGTATGGGAGGTGTATACCTGATCTATAGGAGGTGTATACCTGATGTATGGGAGGTGTATACCTGATCTATAGAAGGTGTATACCTGATGTATAGGATCTATAGGATATGTATACCTGATCTATAGGAGGTAAATACCTGATGTATGGGAGTTGTATACCTGATGTATGGGAGGAGTATACCTGTTCAATAGGAGGTGTATACCTGATGTATGGGATGCGTATACCTGATCTATAGGAGGTGTATACCTGATGTATGGGAGGTGTATACCTGATCTATAG
>NW_018407364.1:826964-846970 GCF_002113885.1 Mizuhopecten yessoensis
ACTTTTGAAAGTATTTGTCCTAAATATATCTTCTATACTATTTTACATGGAGTAACCATATTTGGTGTACAAGGACATATTGGGATGGCAAAGTGCAAGAAATACGTCACTGTGACATATGACTTGACCTTTGACCTTCACTTTTGAAAGTGTTTGTCCTAAATATATCTTCTATACTATTTTACATGGAGTAACCATATTTGGTGTACAAGGACATCTTGAGATGGCAAAGTGCAAGAATTATGTCACTGTGACCTATGACTTGACCCTTGACCTTCACTTTTGAAAGTGTTTGTGCTAAATATATCTTCTATACTATTTTACATGGAGTAACCATATTTGGTGTACAAAGACATCTTGGGGTGGCAAAGTGCAAGAATTATGTCACTGTGACCTATGACTTGACCTTTGACCTTCACTTTTGAAAGTGTTTGTCCTAAATATATCTTCTATACTCTTTCACCTGGAGTAACCTTTTTTGGTGTGCAAGGACATCTTAGGATGGGGGATTGCCGAGTGCCAGGAAATGTATTTTAGTCCAAATAAAACATGACTTCAAATAAACACGACACCCGGGTATAAATTGTCGATAACACTTGACATAACTATATCTTATATATTCCAGTTCGGAACTCAAATGTGAAATTCAGAAATCTGTGAGGGAACACCTACAACCACAGAAACACTTTTGTGGGGAGGGGAAGATTGAAAGACAATCAGAATGCTAATGTAGGGAAATCTGCAAGAACAGAGAGTCTGGATACACCAGGAATGTGTAAACACCTGTAAGGATATACTCACAGAGGTCCTTTGTTCACAACTTAAAAATGATTCAGACCCCGACCTTAAAGTTCACAACTTGGAAATGATTCAGACCCCCACCTTAAAGTTCACACCTTGGAAATGATTCAGACCCCCACCTTAAAGTTCACAACTTGGAAATGATTCAGACCCCCACCTTAAAGTTCACAACTTGGAAATGATTCAGACCCCCACCTTAAAGTTCACAACTTGGAAATGATTCAGACCCCCACCTTAAAGTTCACAACTTGGAAATGATTCAGACCCCCACCTTAAAGTTCACAACTTGGAAATGATTCAGACCCCCACCTTAAAGTTCACAACTTGGAAATGATTCAGACCCCCACCTTAAAGTTCACAACTTGGAAATGATTCAGACCCCCACCTTAAAGTTCACAACTTGGAAATGATTCAGACCCCCACCTTAAAGTTCACAACTTGGAAATGATTCAGACCCCCACCTTAAAGTTCACAACTTGGAAATGATTCAGACCCCCACCTTAAAGTTCACAACTTGGAAATGATTCAGACCCCCACCTTAAAGTTCACAACTTGGAAATGATTCAGACCCCCACCTTAAAGTCCTATATATCCTTAATTACTAGGCATGAAGAGATGAACACAGTCATGCTTCAATGATTTTGGTATGTGAATCATAACATGGAAATGGACTAGTTCAAGTTCTTTATTAAGCCTTGCGGATTTTGCTAATCGGCTAATTACATAATATGTCATAGCATACAATATTTAGTGCAAAGAGAATGCAGTATACAAAGGCACGGGTACATCTAATCATTTGACCATGTAGTATTAATACCATTACACATAATTAGTTAAGTTTGGTTTCTTGAACCAATACTTTTTGCTTCAAGAATAAACTTACATCATTTCTTTAATTCCTTATTATAATGTACACTTTATAACCGAGTCAACATGTAAACAGATGAACAACGCCATCCTGACGGAATTAAACTCTTATTATTTGATATATAGGACATATTAGTAAAAAAGTACTCATCCTCAATCAGTTTTGATTAAACAATGAGTACAGAACCTCTGTGATCTTTCAATGTTATTGTATCTTCCTGTCTCGACAGACAAGCGATGCAAGCTAGGACATACATAATTTTGAGAATACAAATTATCGATTTTTTGCCATGCATTTTCTTCAGTATAATTGTAAATAGGCATTATTTACAAGGTATCTGTATAAAAAAACATTTATAGATAAAAAAAAAATGTAATTATAATCAATTTAAGTGTTTCTGAAGGTCCAAGACTCGAGGGACTTTTATCTCTTATAACAAGAGATCCCAGAGGGATCTTGGCACCTACCATCGGACTATCTTCATAAGTTCTATGTCAGATTGATATTTTCTATTCTTTTCTCTTATCTGTTTGATCAGTTTGCCTGTCCATGGCCTTAATCAGTGTTTTTATCAACCTCAAAAGTTTACATGTACAACTGAGAACCAATGGGATTCCTACAGTACATTGTAAACAGGCATTATAATAATGTCTGCAATGTATTTACATGGTAATTAAAATCAATTTAAGTGTGTCTGAAGGTTTAAGAGTCGAGGGACTTTTATCTCTTCGAAAAAAGTTCGAAATTTTGAAAACGTATCTTCATATACATATCGTTGTGAAAGACTTGGATATCCATGTACAAAACTATAACTGTCCTTGGTAATATCCTGATAATGACATATAGGTCCAAGATATATAGATCACTTGTTGGTATCACCTATAGGTCCCAGATGTATAGATCACGTGTTGGTATTACATATAGGTCCCAGATATATAGATCACGTGTTGGTATCACATACAGGTCCCAGATGTATAGATCACGTGTTGGTATTACATATAGGTCCCAGATATATATATCACGTGTTGGTATTACATATAGGACCCAGGTATATAGATCACGTGTTGGTATCACATACATGTCCCAGATATATAGATCACGTGTTGGTATCACATATAGGTCCAAGATTTATAGTTCACGTGTTGGTATCACATACAGGTCCCAGATATATAGATCACGTGTTGGTATCACATATAGGTCCCAGATATATAGATCACGTGTTGGTATCACATATAGGTCCCAGATATATAGATCACGTGTTGGTATCACATATAGGTCCCAGATATATAGATCACGTGTTGGTATCACATATAGGTCCCAGATATATAGATCACGTGTTGGTATCACATATAGGTCCCAGATATATAGATCACGTGTTGGTATCACATATAGGTCCCAGATATATAGATCACGTGTTGGTATCACATATAGGTCCCAGATATATAGATCACGTGTTGGTATCACATATAGGTCCCAGATATATAGATCACGTGTTGGTATCACATATAGGTCCCAGATATATAGATCACGTGTTGGTATCACATATAGGTCCCAGATATATAGATCACGTGTTGGTATCACATATAGGTCCCAGATATATAGATCACGTGTTGGTATCACATATAGGTCCCAGATATATAGATCACGTGTTGGTATCACATATAGGTCCCAGATATATAGATCACGTGTTGGTATCACATATAGGTCCCAGATATATAGATCACGTGTTGGTATCACATATAGGTCCCAGATATATAGATCACGTGTTGGTATCACATATAGGTCCCAGATATATAGATCACGTGTTGGTATCACATATAGGTCCCAGATATATAGATCACGTGTTGGTATCACATATAGGTCCCAGATATATAGATCACGTGTTGGTATCACATATAGGTCCCAGATATATAGATCACGTGTTGGTATCACATATAGGTCCCAGATATATAGATCACGTGTTGGTATCACATATAGGTCCCAGATATATAGATCACGTGTTGGTATCACATATAGGTCCCAGATATATAGATCACGTGTTGGTATCACATATAGGTCCCAGATATATAGATCACGTGTTGGTATCACATATAGGTCCCAGATATATAGATCACGTGTTGGTATCACATATAGGTCCCAGATATATAGATCACGTGTTGGTATCACATATAGGTCCCAGATATATAGATCACGTGTTGGTATCACATATAGGTCCCAGATATATAGATCACGTGTTGGTATCACATATAGGTCCCAGATATATAGATCACGTGTTGGTATCACATATAGGTCCCAGATATATAGATCACGTGTTGGTATCACATATAGGTCCCAGATATATAGATCACGTGTTGGTATCACATATAGGTCCCAGATATATAGATCACGTGTTGGTATCACATATAGGTCCCAGATATATAGATCACGTGTTGGTATCACATATAGGTCCCAGATATATAGATCACGTGTTGGTATCACATATAGGTCCCAGATATATAGATCACGTGTTGGTATCACATATAGGTCCCAGATATATAGATCACGTGTTGGTATCACATATAGGTCCCAGATATATAGATCACGTGTTGGTATCACATATAGGTCCCAGATATATAGATCACGTGTTGGTATCACATATAGGTCCCAGATATATAGATCACGTGTTGGTATCACATATAGGTCCCAGATATATAGATCACGTGTTGGTATCACATATAGGTCCCAGATATATAGATCACGTGTTGGTATCACATATAGGTCCCAGATATATAGATCACGTGTTGGTATCACATATAGGTCCCAGATATATAGATCACGTGTTGGTATCACATATAGGTCCCAGATATATAGATCACGTGTTGGTATCACATATAGGTCCCAGATATATAGATCACGTGTTGGTATCACATATAGGTCCCAGATATATAGATCACGTGTTGGTATCACATATAGGTCCCAGATATATAGATCACGTGTTGGTATCACATATAGGTCCCAGATATATAGATCACGTGTTGGTATCACATATAGGTCCCAGATATATAGATCACGTGTTGGTATCACATATAGGTCCCAGATATATAGATCACGTGTTGGTATCACATATAGGTCCCAGATATATAGATCACGTGTTGGTATCACATATAGGTCCCAGATATATAGATCACGTGTTGGTATCACATATAGGTCCCAGATATATAGATCACGTGTTGGTATCACATATAGGTCCCAGATATATAGATCACGTGTTGGTATCACATATAGGTCCCAGATATATAGATCACGTGTTGGTATCACATATAGGTCCCAGATATATAGATCACGTGTTGGTATCACATATAGGTCCCAGATATATAGATCACGTGTTGGTATCACATATAGGTCCCAGATATATAGATCACGTGTTGGTATCACATATAGGTCCCAGATATATAGATCACGTGTTGGTATCACATATAGGTCCCAGATATATAGATCACGTGTTGGTATCACATATAGGTCCCAGATATATAGATCACGTGTTGGTATCACATATAGGTCCCAGATATATAGATCACGTGTTGGTATCACATATAGGTCCCAGATATATAGATCACGTGTTGGTATCACATATAGGTCCCAGATATATAGATCACGTGTTGGTATCACATATAGGTCCCAGATATATAGATCACGTGTTGGTATCACATATAGGTCCCAGATATATAGATCACGTGTTGGTATCACATATAGGTCCCAGATATATAGATCACGTGTTGGTATCACATATAGGTCCCAGATATATAGATCACGTGTTGGTATCACATATAGGTCCCAGATATATAGATCACGTGTTGGTATCACATATAGGTCCCAGATATATAGATCACGTGTTGGTATCACATATAGGTCCCAGATATATAGATCACGTGTTGGTATCACATATAGGTCCCAGATATATAGATCACGTGTTGGTATCACATATAGGTCCCAGATATATAGATCACGTGTTGGTATCACATATAGGTCCCAGATATATAGATCACGTGTTGGTATCACATACAGGTCCCAGATATATAGATCACGTGTTGGTATCACATACAGGTCCCAGATATATAGATCACGTGTTGGTATCGCCTATAGGTCCCAGGTATATATATCATGTGTTGGTATTACATATAGGTCCCAGATAAATAGATCACGTGTTGGTATCACCTATAGGTCCCAGATATACAGATCACGTGTTGGTATCACATACAGGTCCCAGATAAATAGATCACGTGTTGGTATCACCTATAGGTCCCAGATATATAGATCACGTGTTGGTATCGCCTATAGGTCCCAGGTATATATATCATGTGTTGGTATTACATATAGGTCCCAGATAAATAGATCACGTGTTGGTATCACCTATAGGTCCCAGATATATAGATCACGTGTTGGTATCGCCTATAGGTCCCAGATATATAGATCACGTGTTGGTACCACATACAGGTCCCAGATATATAGATCACGTGTTTGTATTACATACAGGTCCCAGATATATAGATCACGTGTTGGTATCGCCTATAGGTCGCAGATATATAGATCACGTGTTGGTATCACATACAGGTCCCAGATATATAGATTACGTGTTGGTATCGCCTATAGGTCCCAGGTATATATATCATGTGTTGGTATTACATATAGGTCCCAGATAAATAGATCGCGTGTTGGTATCACCTATAGGTCCCAGATATACAGATCACGTGTTGGTATCACATATAGGTTCCAGATATATAGATCACGTGTTGGTATCACATATAAGTCTCTGATATATAGATCACGTGTTGGTGTCACATATATATAGGTCCCAGATATACAGATCACGTGTTGGTATCACATATAGGTTCCAGATATATAGATCACGTGTTGGTATCACATATACAGGTCCCAGATATATAGATCACGTGTTGGTATCATATATAGGTCCCAGATATACAGATCACGTGTTGGTATCATATATAGGTCCCAGATATACAGATCACGTGTTGGTATCATATATAGGTCCCAGATATACAGATCACGTGTTGGTATTACATATAGGTCCCAGATATACAGATCACGTGTTGGTATCATATATAGGTCCCAGATATATAGATCACGTGTTGGTACCACATACAGGTCCCAGATATATAGATCACGTGTTGGTATCACAAATACAGGTCCCAGATATATAGATTACGTGTTGGTATCACATATACAGGTCCCAGATATATAGATCACGTGTTGGTATCGCCTATAGGTCCCATATATATAGATCACGTGCTGGTATCACATACAGGTCCCAGAAATACAGATCACGTGTTGGTATTACATATAGGTCCCAGATATATAGATCACGTGTTGGTACCACATACAGGTCCCAGATATATAGATCACGTGTTGTTATTACATACAGGTCCCAGATATATAGATCACGTGTTTGTATTACATACAGGTCCCAGATATATAGATCACGTGTTGGTATCACAAATACAGGTCCCAGATATATAGATCACGTGTTGGTATCACAAATACAGGTCCCAGATATATAGATTACGTGTTGGTATCACATATACAGGTCCCAGATATATAGATCACGTGTTGGTATTACATATATGTCTTGGATATAGATTGGTCTTATTGAGTTTCTTTGCCAAGATATGGAATTTAAAATGGTATGTCACATCTAGTTTTCCGAAGACAGTAAATACTGAGAATGTCTTTAGGTTATGTGATATATATATCCTGTGTTTACCCATCATGCAGTAAGTACGTTGTATAAAGCTGCAGTGGCTGTACCCGGTAACTGTTAAGATGTCTACTTGTATTTTATTATTTGCATTGTACTATTCTTGTGACCAATCCAGAGTGTACATGTATGGTCGTCCTGAAGGCTGATACTATATGGTGAACTTCGACTGGCGATATATACGGTCCTGAGGAAGTGTCCATTGTTCCCGTCAATCAGCACCACTGACTTGGTTACCTTCTCCACTACGAGAACATCTCCAGTACCGTCAAAGCAAACATCCCCGGGGTAGAACTTGGAGGACTGCTCACCTCCACCTACTTGTGATGTAATATCACCAAGGTGTTTGCATTGAAATTTCAGTTTCAGATGTTTATCCATCACAATGACCCGAGGTTCTTTTCCTGGTGATGTACCAGCCACGTAGTTAACAGACGATACATTGTCACTATCAGTAGCAGCTATGTTCCCGGTCTGTCTACAGTACGTCAGGTGATAGGGAGATACCGCCTCCTGTCTACAGACACCGCCCGCTCCATCCGACACTGCACGCCCGTCACTAGTGAACATCACTATTCCTTTATATTCCATTCCTACCACCAACATGTCTTCCTGTGTGATACACAAACTCTGTGGAACAGCGTCTACGGTAAAACGTGTCACTGCGGCTCCATTGGACATGACTTCCCGGATACTTTTGTCTTCCGTCACACAAAACCATACCCTCCCTGTGGTCGGAGATACGGTAATGGATTCAACTTTCACCTTACACTCTACTTTCTCTTTGATGTTACCCTTCTGATCTACGCGATGTATGTTGTCTTCTTTCCAGTATGATAGCCAAGCCTCGTCACCTGAACGACATGTACGGCACATATCATACAGAAATGGTGTTTTAAAACTTGATACAACTGTGGGTGAAGGAATAGGTTTGTATAACGGGTTCTCTCCGTCAACAAGTACTGTACCCAGCATCCGCTCCAGTAGGTCGTTATAAACGACCCCGGGTTTGAAGGCTGCCGTCTTCAAAGCTCGTAGATCGGGCGGTGTAGTTGAGGTATTCCGAGTTTCCCGCGCTACTGAAATGACGTCTACATTTGATCCTGAAGTCAATACCTGTTGACACCTTTCTAGTTGTGGTTTCAGTTTCTCTCCGAGAAGTTTTGTCAGTGCCGCAGTGTTTTTCTCGGTGATATCCGCATTTATCTTCATCAAATCTCTACATAGTGTCACTAATTTGTCAACAAGATTGTTTGCCTCTGTTTTTATCTGCTCCCCTTGACGTTTGATATCCTCGATCATTTTCCTTAAACCTATACTGCTTTCCTTCAAGTTTTCTTCACTTTCCTGAATTTGTCCGTCTAACTTCGGAATATCCGTTTTAGAAAGTTTTTCCTGATATTGCCGGATTTGCTGTTTTTGTTCCGACACGTAATCAGTAAGTTTACCTATGTTGTGAGAATTGTGACGGCTCACAACACAGTCCATACAGAGAAGCTCATTGTCACATGTCTTACAGATATAGACAAAACCCATTCCTGGATGATGAGTACATCCAGGTACTGGAGTCTGGGCCGCCATCTTATCGTACGGTCGTCTACCTGGACACAGTTGTGCTACCAACTGTCACTGTATAAACGGACCATAGTTTCTTTGACGATTTTCAAAATGGCGTCAATTCGTGGAATCCCACGAGGCTGCCTACCAGTGAAAAGAACAACATGAGTCGACCTAAATATTCTATCTGTTTTCGTCTTAGTGTTATATCTGTGCACTGACATGAAATAATAAGAAACGGCTTTGCACGTTTTACAGCTTTGTTGGTGCATTATTCTTATATGTGCTTTATGTATATCGGGTTAATCTGTTAAAAATGCAGCTTAAAGGTGACCTCCGATTGTCTCGTGAACAACGCCTTCCTTTTATGGAATACACGTTTGCAGTACAGTAACCGGTTTGTTGAAGAACTACAAAAGTCTGCAAATATGACAATGGTCTTAATCACAGGAGATCAGATTTCTATCAATGTGATCGGAATAAAGCGTCTATGGTATGGAACGCCAGTACCACTACCATGAAATGTGGCTACGTACTGGAAACTGTTTTTTTTCTAGCATGACTATACATGCAATGGCGGTGATAAATAACTTTTGAAAAGAAAGCCACGCTTTGTTGGATTTTTATGAAAAGTGAAACATAAAACATATAATCAGCCTTATTCTGAATTAAAAAGAAAAGATAATTCGAACCCTGGATGTCTAATTGTCATACTGTCGATCTAATGAGCTACCTTGTGAACAGAAGCGTTCTGCCTGTCCTGATAGAGTTATTACCAAAGCGAAACTAGGTGGTACTTTATGTAAAAACAAGAGGCCCAATGTGACTGCATCGCTCACCTGGTAGTAATCTCACACTGATAATCTTAAAAATGGACCAATATAAATATACAGACAAATGTCAGTTAAATAAAAAACTTGTTACAAGATTACAGCACATTTAACCCCCGTGATTTTGAAAGTTTAACAATGTCATTCAATTGAACTTTTATAGCCTTTCTGTTGTTTATTGAGTTGAGGTTTATACACATTTGACATGTGCCCATGAAAGTCGGTCAAGGTCATTCGCATGAACAAACTCGAACTCGATCCCCCTTCATCAGAGCATGTTACTGGCAACATATCACCATCATATGCGTTTGGTTATTACGAACAGGTTGTAAAGTTTTTAACATATTTTGACTCGTGTGACCTTGACTATATGTCGATGTCATGAATTTGAACAAACTTGGTAGCCTTCTATTACAGGATGCTTCGGAGAAAGTATCATCACCCTAGTCAGCTTGGTTATTCAGAAAAAGTCGATTTTATGTTTTTTTTTTTTTTTACATTTTTGACTCCTGTGACCTGAAATATGGGTCAAGGTCATTCGTTTGAACAACTTGATTGCGCTTCATTCCTGCATGTTAGCGGCCAAATATCACATTGGGCCTTTTGGTTCTTCAGAAGTAGTTCAAATATTTTAAAATAGGTGATTCATTTTAACAAGCTTGGTATCCCTTTATCCCAACCTTCTACATACCGAATGTCATCACCCTGGGCCTTTCAGTTATTCAGAAGAAGTTGTTTAAAATTTTCAACATATTTGACGCCTTGAATGTAGACGAAGGCAATTATTTTGAACCAATATGGTACATGTAGCCCTTCATCCAAGCATGCTACTGGCCAAATATTATCGCCCTATGCCTTATTGTGATTCAGAAGAAGCTATTTAAAGTAAATATTTGACGCCGGACGGACGGACGGACGACGGACGCCGCGCCAGGCCCTTCGGGCTACGCGAGCTACAATTGTAAAACCCAAAGTGCAGTAGGACTGGGACCCGCAAAATTACAGGTGATATCAAACTTTGCCATCAGAACATCTCAATAAGGGCAAATTAAAATCAGCTTATCATTATTATATTTCACACTGTCATCGTCTCATGTTTACCAGTGTTGCATGTATATTCATGCTATAGCATTTCATGACACCGAGTCAACATTCTCAAAACGTCCTAATCTGATGTTGTGACGATCAGTCTTGTGCACACTTCATTCAGTACGCTGGCAAAGTTATGAGGACGCGGTGTTATGTTTTTAAAGTCTTACATGTGCTGCATATAACTCGATCTCAGAAAAATCTCCAGCTTATAACTGCCCTGCCATTGTCTGGTGAACAAAACATTTCTTTAAAAAAACACCCTGTATATCTGTATGGTTGTATATATGAATAGAAGTGCAGTGACTGGTTTGGTGACCGACCACAAAAGACTCCAGTCAAAGGAGATCAAATTTCATAATTGGTCGAAATATACACGCCAACCACTACTGAACGTTAGAGCAGGAAAAGAGACCGAGACGAACCACTACGGAAGCCCATTAGTACGGAAGCACGGAAGCCCATTAGTACGGAAGTACGGAAGCCCATCAGTACGGAAGAACGGAAGCCCATTAGTACGGAGGTACGGAAGCCCATTAGTACGGAAGTACGGAAGCCCATTAGCACGGAGGTACGGAAGCCCATTAGTACAGAAGTACGAAAGTCCATTAATACGGAAATACGGAAGCCCATTGGTACGGAAATACGGAAGCCCATTAGTACGGAAGTACGGAAGCCCATTAGTACGGAGGTACGGAAGCCCATTAGTACAGAAGTACGAAAGCCCATTAGAACGGAAGTACGGAAGCCCATTAATACGGAAATACGGAAGCCCATAAGTACGGAAGTACGGAAGCCCATCAGTACGGAAGCACGGAAGCCCATCAGCCCGGAAGTATGGAAGCCCATTAGTACGGAAGTACGGAATACGTGAAGGGACTACATGTTCAAGAATATGGACTAAAGAAACACGTGAAGTGACTACATGTAAACGTATATTGACTATATGTACACCTATATGGACTAAAGGTACACGTGTAGGGACTATATATACACGTGAATGGGACTACATGTACACGTATAGGGACCATATTTACACGTGAAGGGACTACATGTACATGTATATGGACTATAGGTACACTTGTATGGATTATATATACACGTGAAGAGACTACATGTACATATGGACTATATCTACATGTGTAGGGACCATATTAACAAGTGAAGGGACTACATGTACAAGTAAATTGAATATAAGTTGACGTGTAGGGACCATATTTACACGTCTAGGGACCATATGTACATTAAAGGGACTATAGGTGCACGTGTAGAACTATGTGTACACGTGTAGGGACCATATTTACACATGTAGGTAGGGACCGTATTTACAATGTAGGGATCTATAGGTGCACGTGTAGAATTTTATCACATACCTGTTGAATCTTGTTATAGTAATACAAGCAATTTTCAGACCATGAAATACAACGTTCTGTATTGCATATGTGCAATACGGAATGTTGTATTTACCTACTAGCTGGAACTACTTTTTATGGGACACCCAACTGAAAAGTTCCCGGTATTTGCAAAAAATATCAAAATTTATAAAATCTTTGTATCGATCTCTACCAAATACGGAAGGTATGTGATAAAAGCAAGACCATACACTTGTGTTTTTCTGACGAATCAGACAGCACGAGTTTATTGCGCGGACGAATATATTCACGAGTGCGCAGAGCGCACGAGTGAATATTTACCTATAACCACTTATATTTACATTTGCATGGCATTGTCACTATATAGCCTCTTTGAAAGCTGTGTCGTTGATGGGACTTTAATTACCATGCATCACGAGACACAATTCTTAGCGTATTAATACAACACTGACCGGAACTACAATATCCAATATAAATAAACATGACGGCTGCTGAAATATCGCTGGGCATTGTGAGATTTGACAATGTCATTGTAAATTTATGTGCAAAATAAAAAATAAAATAAAAAACACTTTTATTACAACGAAAACAAGACCAAGGTCTGCAATATCGTACAAAATGCACATCGGTTGAAATCACCAATGCCGGCAATGGAAACAATTTTAACGCTCATGCAATTTATCAGAAATATCGTCTGTTACACTGCACTGATCAACAGGGGTTCGTTACAAATGTCTGAAATACACATATTCTATAGACCTACTGACACATATGTTACAGACCTACTGATATGAGTCACAGCACACATAAACATTTCAGACATTTGTAACGAACCTGTGCTCCGTCGCAAGATCACTCACTTCAAACGCTATCAGTTTCACGCGTCTCGCATCAACTGTTCCTCAGTTTCTGACGACAGGTCAAATAACGAGGCTGTTATAGGATCTACCGACTGTTGTCAGGTTCCCATACAATATTCGAATTAACTTCCAAAAATAACTCCCTCGTGGAGGGCAAGGTCGGATTTACGGTGTTCACTGTATATGTCCATGCGCGAAATTTGTTCCGGGGAAAAATCGAAACAATTTCAAATCTAACTTTCAGCTTAGAGTTCTATTGATAAACTTAAATCACCCTATAGACATATCATACGCAATTGTATTGATACTGAATTGTAGAATAAAATTGAAGTGTTTGTTAAAATTTCAACGTACTTCTTTGTTTGCCAATCAGCACGCGACAATACGCTGTTCAAACTATTGAACGAAATTGTGTGGACTGTCGATAAGGCGGGCATTTTTAATTTTAAATATAAATTAGAAGTTAAAAAAGAACATAAGAGGCAGAGAAAACGTAAATATAAGTATTGAACTGTTTTTGTATGAATGCCACAGCTTTGCAAGCAAACAACATAATGCGCGCTAGCATCAGTTCAATGCTTAAATAAAGCAATCGACTAAGAAATCAGGTGCGTTACGCTGACAAAATATTGCTTTCGTTTTCAATTCGACTAATTGATTAAAATCTAAAATTTGGCTTTTGCAAGAGGTTTGTATAAAACCGCTGGGAGCATGTTAGCCTATACATTGTTGATAGAGGTCTTGCTCCTGCATTCCTCAGTCCTGGAATTTACGAGACAATATCGAAGGGTGTCGACAAGGCAACACTGAAAATTGACGATATTGTGGATTTTGAAGCGCAGAAACATGCTTGTTTGTATTTGTTTTACGTCTTACTGTTGCAACAGCCAAGGTCATATAAGGACGGTGTCCACGGATGATGGGGCCACATTTGTTTTTAAAAAGTGTCATCACAATGAAATGTCAGAACCTGGACACGGTAGCATGATACCACACCTCGCACCTGGTCACATTATCCTGACAACGGTCAAACCATTATCAGTCCCGCGACCGCCTGAGCATCAAGCAGAGAGTAGTCAGTACCAAATCTTTCGGGAAATCTATAGATTTATTACATACGTACGTATTGATTGAATGGAAAGTAACGGACGTTTTATTGGAAAAATATATATACTGTCCAATCTGATGGAGAATTTCAGTGTGGTCCCATGATATGAAAGTCAGATATATCGGGCAGGCGTTTGAGATTCTTGTTTTCATAATCTCAATCGAAGCATAAACTGTCATAGAACAAAAAGTTTAAACCCTAAAAAAAATCAAAGAAAATATCACTCAAAGCTCTTAGGCATGCCCACTACATACCCCTACCGAGTTCGGGTGTTGTTCTAATTAGGATAGCTTCATGTAAATAAGTAACTATATAACATATTTCCGTTCATACTGGCATGAACATTGAACATACATTTCAATCCTAATATTTACATTCTAAATTGTATAGTTATTATTTATTTGATATTGAAGTATCTGTGTCGTAATTGAGGATGACAATCCCGGAACAGGTTAATGGCGGGAAGAGAAGCTTTAAAAGGACGCTGATAAAGTTGCGTTCATAGACCTATTATTGGTTTGGGTTTATTTTGTTCAACGTCCTGTTATCATCTCCTTGTAAGTAATGTATGCTGAAGGAAGGATATGTCGATGTCATTGCCTCCTTGCGATAGCGCGGTTCTGATGCAGATTTAAGAATGCTACCTCACTGAAATACCATGCCGAAGGCACCAAGCTAAGTCCCTTTATATTGACAATAGGTAAACCAGTTGTTCCGATAAGCATAAATGCCGAACGTTACATTTTGTAAGCAGGGTATGACAACTATATCATGTTTCAGGACTTCGGTATGTCCCGGCCTGGGGACAGAACCCATCGCCTGTCCCTCGTGGACGAAGGCAAACAGTTAGGTACTGCCAAGCAAGACAATAGGAAACAACACAGTTTTCAGGAAGTAGAGAGAAAATATAAAGATCCCAAATGTTGGATTGGGGGCAGTAGATCCACTGTGGTTACTTCAATGTCCCCATATCAGAACACACAGAAGAAAGGCACCGATTCTGCAGCCATATGTACGTACCGTCTTTTGGTAAGGTTTATACAGGAACTTGCATTCGAAACATAAATATAAATGTCATAACCCACGTGTTGACGTCATCATTATGATGGTGCTATACTTGTAACGTAAGATACCATTGACTCTCTTTGGAAGATAGCTGCTATATTAGTTTAAAAACGTAAACGATACACGTACACTAATGTGAACTATATATTCGGAATGGTTTCGATGGCATGCAGAATTGTTTCTAGCTCCAAATCAAGCCTGAGAGTGTCATATAGAATTTAACCTAGAGGAAGGGAGACAACCCCAACTTAAAACTCTTTCCTTGGTCTGGCTAAAGAACAATTTGAGTCATGGCACATTGTGACAGATGTTTGACATGTTCGTGACTGCTCTCCCGCTGTAAGGCTTCCTTCCGATTACACGCTTCAGTGTCAAGAGCTCCCGATTCCGTGACTGTGTGAAGAAAGCATTTCGATAAATGAGTCAACATGAATATAAAGTTCTGTAAATGTTTTCACCTATGTAACATGATGTGGATATTTTTGTGTATTTCATTTAAAAAAATGTATTTCTGTATCTCAGCTATGGTGTTAATATTCCAAAATATAGAAACTGAACTGTGCTGATGTGGCATTTACAAATGATATGAATGACACAAATTTTCAGAAAAAACCGTAATGCGCTGCCTGCAAAGCGGTGTCATTTAAACTACATTAACACTAGCAAATGTTTGACGTCATCGTTTTGTTCTTGTTGACTTCACAATGAGCAATAGATTACGTATCGAAAATTTATGTATGAACGCAAATCGGTTAGCCTGAAGCCCAGTAGGACGGATTTACTCGATTTGCGTTTATACCGGTATGAATATTTTAAAACCTAAATGTAAACTCTTTATCGGTACTATTTGTGGTGTTCATTTTTTTTACCCTAAGTACAATCAACATTCCTGGAACATTCTAACGTTACCGCTATCTTTACTTCTCACGTTTTGCGAGGGGAGAGGAGAAAAATCAAAGCGATTCAGATCAAATTGAGTTCATAACCATATAAATGCAATTTCTTCTGGTGGTATTTTGGTCTTGAAGCGGAAATGTAAACATAATTGTAATATGTTTTATCATTCCTATATATAGCTATTAACTTATAAGTAAACTGCTTGTAGATCAGTGTGGGTTCTATATCAAATTGAGGATGATCTACTCGACTACGCTGGCCCTGGGTGATGTATGTGTGATTTCTAGCGCATGACGTCCATTGTCTATAGTCATGTTTCAAAACATACAGTTCGTATCTGAAAATTTCCTGGAATTTTCATGAACTGTTATCTATTTGAGAACTGAAATGACAACTCCTTCTGTGTTCTGATATTCTCTGATTTGAGTGACCTAGAAATTATAATGACTACCGATCTGATAACAACTGGGAATTATATAGCTATGTGCTTGCTGCTCATTTACACAAAACTTTGTAGAACTAAAGGTGTCTGTATGTACAGATAGATACTATATGTGCTGACTGCTTTAAATCTGATTATAAACAGGCTTCCCTTTAAACTTTTACCAACATGTTTACATGTAACTTGCAAAGGATTGCGTTATTTTTTTTTTTTTTATGTATTTGAAAGTTTATAGTATTATGTGAGATTCCTTATCCATTACTGATATACAACAGCAGTTATTAGGAATGCTACCTATACAGTGAAACCTGTCTTATCTGACACCCTGTGGGACACAACAGATTAGACAGAATATCACAATATACAGGCATTATTTTGTGGCTTTTAACAGGAACATGATAACAGCATTATGCTGAAGAATTAAACAGGACATCAGATACTCAGGGGTCCGATTAGACAGGTTTTATTGTAAAAAATTATGTGTTTGTGTTTCTTAACATAAAATATAGCTAAATAAATAATCTGAAGCATTTTATTTAAAAATTCATTTGTAGTTGATATGTTAGATTTTTGTTAAGTGCTGTTTGTAAGTCACAAGTTTTAGTATATTCGATCAATTGTACAACAATAAATTTTGTGTTACAGATGTATTTCACTGTATTGTTTTATTTGTATTAATGGTCAAAATTGACAAAACGTGTTATGGTATGCTGTTGTTCGTCCATCTGTTACCAATCTTGAAACTTCAACAAGTTGTGTTTTCCATGAAATGGATTTAAATTCGTGAATGTTTATTTTGACACTTGCATCCTAAGTAATAATGATGTTGATGGAAGGGTGTCGTAGTCAAGATGGGACTTTTCATTATATTGGCTATAGGTTTGCACTCCGTCCGTCCTCTGTCCGCTGAGTTTGCCCGAGACATATCTTCTATACTATTTCACCTGGAGTAACCAGATTTGGTATACAAGGACATCTTGGGATGCTGGAGTGCAGAGTGTAAAAGGAAGGTTACTATAACCTCAATGTTACCTATGCTATGACCTTTGACTTTAACTTTGTCTGAGGCATTTCATTATCTTCTTTACTATTTCACTTGGAGTAACCCGATGTGGTGTACAAGGACATCTTGGGAATGGGGAGTGCAGAATGGAAGGAGAAGGTCACTGTGACCTATGACTTGACCTCAACGCTTTCACCTGTAGACCATAATGGACTCATCTAGATCAATGCATGGTAGAGACTACTAAAGTTACATAGGGGTGAAAGGGTTAACTTTTAAAACAGACTGTCCGGGGCATATGTTAACCAGATTTGGTGTAAAAGGACATCTTTGGATGACAGAGTGTGGAAGAATAGGCACCTATGACCTTATGACTTGGCCTTTGACCTTTACTTTTGAAAATGTTTGTCCGGGGCATATTTTTTATACTCTTTTACCTGGAGTAACCTATTTTAGTGTACAAGGACATCTTGAGATGGCGGAGTGATAAGAGCAAAAAATAGGTCACTGTGACCTTTGACATTTACTTTTGAAAATGTTTGTCCGGCGCATATCTTCTATACTATTTCACCTTGAATAATCAGATTTGATGTACAATGACATCTTGGGATGGCAGAGTGCAAAAAAAAGGTCATTGTGATCTATGAATTGACCTTTAAACCTTCACTTTTGAAAATGTTTGTCCGGGACATATCTTCTATACTTTTTCACTTGGAGTACTAAATTTTGGAATGGCGGAGTGCAATGTGCAAGAATAAGGTCACTTTGACCTTTGACCTTTACTTTTGAAAATTCTTGTCCGGGGTATATCTTCTATACTATTTCACCTGGAGTAGCCAGATTAAGTTTTCAAGGACATCTTCCGATGGCGGAGTGCAGTGTGCAAGAATTAGGTCACTGTGGCCTATGACTTGCCCTTTGACATTCACTTTTAAAAATGTTTGTCCGGGACAAATCTTCTATACTTTTTTTTACATGGAGTAACCAGATTTGATGTACATGAACATCTTAGGAAGGCAAAGTGCACGAATTAGGTCGCTGTGATTTATGACACGGCCTTTACTTTTCAAAATGTTTGTACTGTGCATATCTTCTATAGTCTTTCACCTGGAGAAACCTATTTTGGTATACAAGAACATCTTGGGATGGTGGAGTGCAGAGTGCAAGATGAAGTTCACTGTGACCTATGACTTGACCTTTGACATTTACTTTTGAAAATGATTGTCCAGTGCATATCTTCTATACTATTTCACCTGGAGTTACCAGATTAAGTGTTCAATGACATCTTTGAATGGAGGAGTGCAAAGTGCAAGAATGCGTTCACTGTTACATTTGACGTTTAATTTTGAAAATGTTTGTCCGGGGCATATTTTTATACTCTTTTACCATGAGAAACCTATTTTGGTGTACAAGGATATCTTGTGATGGCGGAGTGTAGAATGTAAGATGAAGGTCACTGTGACTTATGACTTGACCTTTGACATTTACTTTTGAAAATGTTTGTCCGGGGCATATCTTCTATATTATTTCACCAGAGTAACAAGATTTGGTATAGAAGGACATCTCGGTGGAGCGGAGCGCAAGAAGTAGGTCACTATGATCTAACTGTGACCTATTTATCCTGACACAATTGTACTGTTTGTTAAATATAGAAATCATTACCGGTGGGGTAGCTATTGATTGACTTGCTATCCTTTGCCTTGTTACTATATGTGGTGTGCCGTACACCTTATTATATATAACTAATTGGTGTAATGATAAATTTGCCCTCATTACGGAGTGTGGAAAAGTAAAAGTTCAACTGTGACGAATATTTCAAGGTACACAACAGTACAATGTACACGGTATCCAGGAAATGTATTTTAGTCCAAATAAAACATGATTTCACTAAAACACGACACCCAGGTATAAATTGTCGATAACACTGAACATTACTATACATGTAACTTATATATTCTTGTTGGGAAATATGAAATTCAGAAATCTGTGAGGGAACACCTACAACCACAGAAACACTTTTGTGGGGAGGGGAAGAGTGAAAGACAATCACAATGCTAATGTAGGAAAATCTGTAAGAACAGAAAGTCTGGATACACCAGGAATGTGTATACACCTGTAAGGATATACTCACAGAGGTCCTTTGTTCACAACTTAAAAATGATTCAGACCCCAACCTTAAAGTTCACACCTTGGAAATGATTCAGACCCCGACCTTAAAGTTCACACCTTGGAAATGATTCAGACCCCCACCTTAAAGTTCACACCTTGGAAATTATTCAGACCCCGACCTTAAAGTTCACACCTTGGAAATGATTCAGACCCCGACCTTAAAGTTCACACCTTGGAAATGATTCAGACCCC
>NW_018407364.1:847795-861398 GCF_002113885.1 Mizuhopecten yessoensis
CCCTTAAAGTTCACAACTTGGAAATGATTTAGACCCCGACCTTAAAGTTCACTACCTGGAAATGGTTCATATCCCAACCCTTAAAGTTCACAACTTGGAAATGATTCAGACCCCAACCTTAAAGTGCATAACTTGGAAATGATTCAGACCCCCACCTTAAACTTCACAACTTGAAAATGATTCAGACCCCGACCTTAAAGTCCTATATATTCTTAATTACTAGGCATAAAGAGATGAACACAGTCATGCTTCAATGATTTTTGTATGTGAATCATAACATGGAAATGGACTAGTTCAAGTTCTTTATTAAGCCTTGTGCATTTGGCTAATCAATTAATAAAATAATATGTCATAGCAACAATATTTAGTGCAAAGAGAATGCACTATACAAAGGCACGGGTACCTCTAATCAGTACACCATTTAGTATTATTACTATTATACATAATTAGTTAAATTTGGTTTCTTGATCTAATACTCTTTGCTTCAAGAATAAACATACATAATTTCTTTAATTGGTTATTATTATGCACACTAGATAACTGAGTCAACTTGAAAACAGATGAACTACGCCAGTCTGTCGGAATTTAACTCTTCTTATTTGATATATAGGACATATTAGTAAAAACAGTACTCATCCTCAATCACATTTAGTGAACAAAGAGTACAGAACTTCTGTGATATTTCAAAATGTTATTGTATCTTCCTGTCTCGACAGACAAGCGATGCCAGCTAGGACATACATAATTTTGAGAATACAAATTATCGATTTTTTGCCATGCATTTTCTTAAGTATAATTGTAAACAGACATTATTTACAAGGTATCTCTATAAAAAAAACCATTTATATATAAAAAAAATATATGTAATTATAATCAATTTAAGTGTTTCTGAAGGTCCAAGACTCGAGGGACTTTTATCTCTTAGAACAAGAGAACCCAGAGGAATCTTGGCACCCACCATCGTACCATCTTCATTAGTTCTATGTCAGATTGATATTTTCTATTCTTTTCTCTTATCTGTTTGATCAGTTTGCCTGTCCATGGCCTTAATCAGTGTTTTGATCAACCTCAAAAGTTTACATGCACAACTGAGAACCAAGGAGATTCCTCCAGTACATTGTAGACAGGCATTATTTACATGGTATCTGTATTAAAGTATATATATATATATATTGTAATTATAATCAATTAAAATGTGTCTGAAGGTTCAAGACTCAAGGCACTTTTATCTCTTCGAAAAAAAGGTTGAAATTTTGAAACATATCTTTCATATATCCTTGTGAAAGACTTGGATATCCATGTACAAATCTACAACTGTCCTTGGTAATATCCTGATAATGACATATAGACCCATATTAGAAAAGAAAGAAAGAAAATAGTCTAGCTATTTACTCACTTGCGTGTTAACACGCCTTACAAAAAGATACACATTTGGCAAAAGATCAATTTACTTGTCTAAGGTTTATAATACATTGTAGTCTTTGAGGGAGTAAATGTTAAAATATCAAATTGATATGTTCGGTATAATCTTATTAGAATTCACCAAGTATTATACTCCACTAGATCACTGTTATCATATTTTAAAACAGATTATGTTTTTATATAAATATATTGATGATAATATCACCAATGATAATTTCTCCGAGTAAGCGTTAAGCTATACATGTAAGTCCCGGATATGGGTCACGTGCTTGTATCACATGCAGGACCCGGATCTGGAATATGACAGATGTTTATAACACATACAGGTCCCAGAAATCTATATTACATGTTTGTATTACATATTAGTCCCGGAGTATAGTCCAATTGTTAGGTTAACAAAAAGGTTCCTGATGTAGACAAAACGTTTGTATCACATAAAGGTCCCAGATATATATATCACGTGTTGGTATTACATACAGGTCCCAGATATATAGATCACGTGGTGGTCCCAGATATATAGATCACGTGTTGGTATTACATACAGGTCCCAGATATATATATCACGTGGTGGTATTACATACAGGTCCCAGATATATAGATCACGTGGCGGTCCCAGATATATAGATCACGTGGTGGTCCCAGACATGCAGGACCCGGATCTGGAATATGACAGATGTTTATAACACATACAGGTCCCAGAAATCTATATTACATGTTTGTATTACATATTAGTCCCGGAATATAGTCCAATTGTTAGGTTAACAAAAAGGTTCCTGATGTAGACAAAACGTTTGGATCACATACAGGTCCCAGATATATATATCACGTGGTGGAATTACATACAGGTCCCAGATATATAGATCACGTGTTGGGATCACATATAGGTCCCAGATATATAGATCACGTGTTGATATCACATACATGTCCCAGATATATAGATCACGTGTTGGTATCATATATAGGTCCCAGATATATATATGACGTGTTGGTATTACATATAGGTCCCAGATATATAGATCACGTGTTAGTATTACATAAAGGTACAAGATATATAGATCACGTGTTGGCATCACATATAGGTCCCAGTTATATAGATCACGTGTTGGTATACCATCTCGGTCCCAGATATATAGATCACATACAGGTCCCAGATAGATAGATCACGTGTTGGTATCACATATATGTCCCAGATATATAGATCACGGGTTAGTATTACATAAAGGTCCCAGATATATAGATCACATACAGGTCCCAGATATATAGATCACGTGTTAGTATTACATAAAGGTCCCAGATATATAGATCACGTGTTGGTATCACATACAAATCCCAGATATATAGATCACGTGTTGGTATCACATACAGGTCCCAGATATATAGATCATGTGTTGGTATCACATATAGGTCCCTGATATATAGATCATGTGTTGGTATCACATATAGGTCCCAGATATATAGATCATATGTCGGTATCACATATAGGTCATGGTTATATGTCCTGGATATAAATTGATTGTACGAGTTTCTTTGTCAAGATATGGAATTTAAAATGGTTAGTCACATCTAGTTTTCAGAAGACAGCAAATACTGTGGATGTTTGTAGTTTATGTTATATAGTCGTGTGTTTACACATCAGTAAGTACGTTGTATAAAGCTGCAGTGACTGTACCCGGTAACTGTTCAGATGTCTACTTGTATTTGATTATTTTCATTGTATTATCCCAGTGACCAACCCAGAGTGTATGATCGTCCTGAAGGCTGACACTCCAGGGTGAACTTCCACTGGAGATATATACGGTCCTGAGGAAGTGTCCATTGTTCCCGTCAATCAGCACCACTGATTTGGTTACCCTCTCCACTACGAGAACATCTCCAGTACCGTCAAAGCAAACATCCCCGGGGTAGAACTTGGACTGCTGACCTCCACCTACTTGTGATGTAATATCACCAAGTTGTTTGCATTGAAATTTCAGTTTCAGATTTTTATCCATCACAATGACCCGGGGTTGTTTTCCTGGTGCCTTACCAGCCATGTAGTCAACAGACGATACATTGTCAGTATCAACAGCAGCTATATCCCCGGTCTGTCTACAGTACGTCAGGCGACAGGGAACTACCGCCTCCTGTCTACAGACACCACCCGCTCCATCCGACACCTCCCGCCCGTCACTAGTGAACATAACTATTCCTTTATTTGCCATTCCTACCACCACCATGTCTTCCTGTGTGACACACAAACTCCCTAGAACAGTGTCTACGGTAAAACGTGTCGATGCGGCTCCATTGGACATGACTTCCCGGATACTTTTGTCTTCCCTCACACAAAACCATATCCTCCCTGTGGTCGGAGATACGGTAGTGGTATGAATTTTGACTTTACACTCTACTTTCTCTTTGATGTTACCCTTTCGATCTACGCGATGTATGTTGTCTTCTTCCCAGTATGATAGCCAAGCCTCGTCACCTAAACGACATGTACGGCACTCATCATACCGAAATGGTGTTTTAAAACTTGATACAACTGTGTGTGATGGAATAGGTTTGTATAACGCGTTCTCTCCGTCAACTAGTACTGTACCCAACATCCGCTCCAGCAGGTCGTTATAAACGACCCCGGGTTTGAAGGCTGCCGTCTTCAAAGCTCGTAGATCGGGCGGTGTAGTTGAGGTACTGCGAGTTTCCCGCGCTACTGAAATGACGTCTACATTTGATCCTGAAGTCAATACCTGATGACACCTTTCTAGTTGCGGTTTCAGTTTCTCTCCGAAAAGTTTTGTCAGTGCGGCTGTGTTTTTCTCAGTGATATCCGCATTTATCTTCATCAAATATCTACATATTGTCACTAATTTGTCAACCAGATTGTCTGCCTCTGTTTTTATCTGCTCCCCTTGACGTTTGATATCCTCGGTCATTTTCCTTAAGCCTATACTGCTTTCCTTCAAGTTTTCTTCATTTTTCTTAATCTTCCCCTTTATGTTCGGAATATCGGTTTTAGAAAGCTTTTCCTCATGTTGCCGGATTTGCTGTTTTTGTTCCGACACGTAATCAGTAAGTTTACCTATGTCGTGAGAATTGTGACGGCTCACAACACAGTCCATACAGAGAAGCTCATTGTCACATGTCTTACAGATATAGATAAAACCCATTCCTGGATGATGAGTACATCCAGGTACTGGAGTCTGGGCCGCCATCTTATCGTACGGTCGGCTACATAGAAATACACAGATGTGTTACTGACGTTCCTTCTGTAAACCTGTCAATTTCAATATGGCGATAGTTCGTGGCTACCGGATACAAGGCCGCCTACGGGGGAAAATGATAACATGCCCTTAATATAAGCGTGTACATAAAGTGACTACTTCCGTACAATGCATACTAAGAAAACAGGAAAATAGTGCTTTGAATGCTGAAATCGACCAAAAATAAAGAGATTTGCGTCCACTCTGTTGTATAGTGGCATATTTTTAGGGGTTGAAATTCTGTGTTTCTCGGCTGCTGTAACAGACCCGTACACGTTCGCTGTTCCACATTGGAAACGGTACGGAAGTGCTACGCAAACGGTACGGAAGTGTTACGCAAACGGTACGGAAGTGCTACGGATGACGCTTACAAACGGTGATTCGTTTGTTGTGACAAGAACGGGTTTACATAAAAAGCGGAAGCACATAAAATATCTAAAACGAAACGAACATACCCACATAGGAAGAAACGTCAGTGCACTGTAGGCTACGAGGATCGAGGCACATAAGAATGATTTAAATTTTGCCATTTCGTTTGCATAATGGATGAGTGTGAAACAAACAGAAATGTCTCGTGATTTATAAAGATAAAGGTCGATCAAATATTGGTACATGTAATATATCCATCACAAAGACCTGACGTACGCTAACAGATCAACGCGACACACAGATAATAATCAGTTATGGTCAGAAGTATTTCCACCTGCTTACCGAATAAAAGACTAATTAGTATTGACAGTAAGTAAACTTGTTACGTTTTTTTAAAACGAGAAACGTAATAATCAATAAGCCTAATAATAATAAAAAATGATATAATTTCAGACTCCTGTGTTAAGGATCCAGTACCTCTATTTCTATTTTTTATATCGTCTTTCATTTAATACTTCCATACACTTTTAGATTTTTCGTTGGATTTGGTTAATTATTAGTACATGCAAATACATGCATCGGAGATTGGAAATGTATACATGTTATACCATGTCTATTAATTAAATTTCATTCACAGATAAACAAGTTTTTTTGTTATACATCTTTTATTTTATTATGAAAATGTAGTTGATTCTTGTTTAAGTATACATTGTACGTGTATATTGTTACGGGATTCATTATATATATTTTTCAGTTTGAAAGGCAAGCTCGTGCATGTAGGAAACTATTATG
The DNA here is from genome assembly GCF_002113885.1 of Mizuhopecten yessoensis. NCBI lineage: Eukaryota > Metazoa > Mollusca > Bivalvia > Pectinida > Pectinidae > Mizuhopecten > Mizuhopecten yessoensis. The sequence goes on from NW_018407364.1 coordinate 853,618, forward strand.
AATAAGAAAAATAATATGTACTAAATATATGTATTTTTTACATTCATGATATGTACCCCTAGTGTTAATAAGAATATAGGTTTTCTTTATCGATCATAAAAATGTAGGTATCTATACTGACTTTTCTACATGTAAATCTTACCTGCCTGAGGGGTGTGTACTACAGAGGGTATAGGGGTCTGATGTCAGATAACATAGGGACTGAGACCAAGTCAAACTTCAATATATCTACAATATGTATTTCTCCGTTTGTACATGTACGTTTGTACCTTAACAGGCGTGGATCAAGGAGGGCGTAGGCTTAGGGCGATAGCTTCCTGATCAGGGTCCAGGGGCAATTAGTTATGGTAGAGTAGAGCAAAGTAAAAGGGTGTGGGTAGGGGCAGGGGTTTATTTAATAGATACATTTATCACTCATTTATATCATTTTTCACTTGGGGGGGGGGAGGGGTATACATGCGTATCTATACGAGGATGCTCACAATCTCTTGTCTCTATTTCCACATGAAAACGTTATGGCGTTGAGGGAAGATGACGACATTTTCCTGAAATTTCAAGTTAACGAGTCTCCATAATTAAGTAATTTTTCGTGAAATTGGTGATGGGGAATGGTAGCGCACACAAAATCAAGTGAAAATGTTTGCTTTAAAGTATACGTCTCTGACCGTTGTCAGACTTTTTATAGACAATACCACAATAGATGAGTGGTAAAACTACATAACATTTTGTTTGTCTGTGCTCAATAAGTGCTACAATATTTCATATTTTGTCATACATGTACGTAGCCTCATCGCCTGGTTCAAGTTCAAGTTCTTAATTACTTTGAGTCGTTCGACCCACCAGTTACAAAGTAACAAAATTTGTGATATTAACTGTGCAAAATACAAAATAACATTACACAACATTACACACACTCACAACACAATTACAAGTGAAACTATGCCTATTTATGATAATTAGGTTCCTCTCGAATTTGCAAATTTTATATATTTCCCTAATTTCTTTTGTAGTTTTCACACTCAATAATCCTTTCAATTTAAATATGCTTGGCTTTTTAATATAACAAGTTTTCAATTGCTCGCAAATCAGAATGACATGGTCTTCAACATCATACACACTCGACGATTCAATGTTTTGATGTCGCCTTTTTCTAATTTTAAGTTATGAGTAGATTTTTCTTTTGATTTCTTTCAGATATTTTTTTTGTATGGGTTTACGCAGGTCGTTTTGTAGATCAAAATGATCGTAAATATATCTATAAAAAAATCTTTTGAGAATATTCTTTTTTTTCTGCACATTCTCCTCTAAAAATATCAATAAACCTTTCTTTCTTTAATTAATTAATCTTGTTGTCGTTAATATAATATTTCCAAATAGGTCAATCCCAGCCTCTGATATATACTGTCCACTGTGTAACTTGCTAAAGGCGCTAAGTGGTACTAATTGGTCAGCTGTAAAAGGTCAATTATCTTTTTCATTGAACCATGTAAGTTCATAGGTACACTAGCCCGGAACCGCTTGACTGATTTTTGACACCTTTATAATTACCACACACAGAGAGGGCACTCCGTTAACAAACTTACTATAGACAGAGACGTATTATAATATATACGTCTCTGCTATAGACAACAAGGAATCACACTCTATTTTCTCAGGAACTCAGTCACATGATGACAATAAAGTTATCTTCATAATGTTTTTTTTAATGATTACTGAAAAATATCATCATTTTCAATAATCTGATATGAAAAGTTTGTTACGTATTAGCAGAGACGTATAATACGTCTTAAACGTCTCTGGTATCAGGGTTAGTATTCAACCTTGCTCGCTGGTAACAGAACTCATGATAGATTTTTTTTAGATTTTTTTTTAGATTAATTTTAAAACAAATCATCTACGTGAGAGGTTAAATATCCTAATAAGGGACTTTTTTTTTTATTAAATTAGGAATTCCAAGTTAAATATTAGTTAACCTTGGTTAAGGCACTGTTATAAAATGAAAGTGTGCCTGGGGCTGTCATTTCCTGATCGAGGGTCAGGCAAAGTATCTTACCTGTAGGTTTTTACCTTGTACTGATTTACCTGTATACAGCTGTACGTGATGGATAGACAATGAACTGGATTAATTGACATGGACTAAATTGCCTTGAAATCACAGAATGTGAACTTGATCAGGTACAGCACATCAGAATCCAAAGTGACCACAGGTGAATGGTCAATGCATTATCAATGCCTAGATTCTCAGGTATAGAGATATCATATTGAAAGAAATGTATCTGTCAGCGGGTGGTCATGTTGCCCTAACAACCTTTATAACGGACACTAAAGTTGTTTATACCTTAAACAAGGAACAGGTCATTACCACATGGCCAGCGGTATGCCTGTTATTTAAATTACCCCTGAGGCCTAGCTGCTGGTGTGGGGAACACACAGTAGGCCCATGGGAGGAGGGCTGGTACGTCCATGTGGCTGTTTTGTATTTTTTTTCCTTCAGACTATTATGATAGTTGGAATAATTTTCACGTAATGCGGTTTATAATTATTTTTTTTTACAATTCGTTTCGACAAATATATATTCCGTAAAATTTTCGACCGAACGTTTCACGAACGCTTTTTAAATGGAAAGATGTAGACGCAAGTGCTACGGAAACGATACGGAAGTGCTACGGAAACGCTACGCAAATGCTACGGTAATGGTACGGAAGTACTACGGAAATGCTACGCAAGTGATACGCAAGTGCTACGCAAACGGTACGGAAATGCTACGCAAATGGTACGCTGAAAGTGGAACAGCGAACGTGTACGGGTCTGTATTTATTCAAATATACATTGATGATCATATATGTACATCCCATTATATACCTAGCTATTTATTGTTACACAACACACGGAACGGCCAATTTTGTTACATTATTGAAATAAACATTGATGTATAATATGTGTACGTCCCATTATACTTAGCTATTCATTGAAATAAACATTGATGTTATAATATGTGTACGTCCCTTTATACTTAGCTATTTATTGAAATAAACATTGAGGTTATAATATATGTACGTCCCTTTATACTTAGCTATTTATTGAAATAAACATTGATGTTATAATATATGTACATCCCATTATACTTAGCTATTTATTGAAATAAACATTGATGTTATAATATATGTACGTCCCTTTATACTTTGCTATTTATTGAAATAAACATTGATGTTATAATATATGTACGTCCCTTTATACTTTGCTATTTATTGAAATAAACATTGATGTTATAATATATGTACATCCCATTATACTTAGCTATTTATTGAAATAAACATTGATGTTATAATATGTGTACGTCCCATTTGTACTGTTCTACTGTTACGACACTGCTACTGTTATAAAACTCCGATCCTTATACATTCTATGGCTGGTTGAGATTATGTCAACTATAATAACATGTACCTGTCATATACGTATTTACATGATCTTTACCAATATCTATTACAGGGTGGCATCATAGATTGAACGACAAAGCTGGACGGTCCAATTTGCCGTTCTACATCCGGTACCCCTAGCGCTGAAGAAATTCAGGCTTCCTCGTCAGCATTCAGACGCGACTGCTTTAAATATAAAACTTTATTCATTTTACAACAATTATGAAACAAGTTATCGCAACCTATATTAATGAATCTTGTTGGTCCGGATGTTAGCGCGCTGGGGGTCTTAATGTGGGAGGGAACCGGAGTACCCGGAAAAAGAGTGCGTTATCCACTGCGCTACCTGACCACCCAGTCCGTTTTACAGAGGCACCAGAGAACAACGTACCGACACATCTAGGGGAAGGTAGTGGCCGTGTGGGACAAGCATGACGAGGATGCTATCCCCACCTCGGCGTTCCTGAAGAGGGTGGGACATATGTATGCGCCTAGACCGACGGCTGACCAGTAGGACTAACAACAGGATCGACTTTTTCGAGGACTTTTACAAATTACGTGTAATTCAAACATTGATCATACTGGATTTTTTCCCAAATGAGTTTTTTTTGGCAAACCAAATTCGTGTGGCTCTTACAGAGGGGGCCTCCACGTGGCAAGAGCTGGGCTACAACAATATCATTGCCATGGCGATGCACTGTTGGCCGACACCCTTTAATTATATAAATTTAATATAAGTAACAATTGTACCAATTGGAAAACATAAATTGAATGCTAACTTTAGTTAAAATCCAAACAAGATTTAAGTAGGACCGTTTCAACTAAGGTCGTTTTTACATGTACAGTAGGGCCGATTTTACTGGGGCCATTTTCACAATGAGGCCGTTTATACCTAAATTCGTTTGTATACAACGCAATGATAGTTTACCTCGAAGACTGCCGCATTGATCACATGGTCCATCACGTGGCAAAAATGCAATCTAATTAAAACTAGACTTGTAATTCCGTTCCTCTAGGACATACTTCTATACAAGGTCTAACAGTGTTCGTTTGAGTTCATCCCATTATTAAATCTTACTATCGAACGAATACTGTGTTATTTCATACAAAGGGACCTGGAAATTTGTTCCATATTTGATACATAGTATATATACATGTATATATAATCATTAGGGTCGGCATTTTTACCGAAAGTCGATCTTAACCCCTACAACGGTAAAATTACTCTAAATACATTAGTTTAGGTCCAAATTTAGCTGTAACAAATTCTCAAGTCCCTGTGATTTGATATGCGCGTTCTCCCTGTAGCAAAGGGTGAACATTATCAAATAAGTAAATGAAAAATACAATCAAGACATCTTCAAAAGCTTAAAAGCTTACAACGATGTAGATTACATCGAAAGAAAGAAAGTCCGATAAGAATTTAAAAAAGAAAACAAAAAAAAACCCGAACGCATAAACTTACTATTTGTTGATGACATAGTTTTGGTGCGATATAGCGAGATTGTGAATGACATATAGTCAGACTGTGTGTAAAATAGCTATGATTATAATACAAGTAAGAACATTTAATCCGTTGTTTGACTTAACTGTCTTCTATAACACAGTCACTTCTCCTTATCATACGTTTACTTCATTATAACAGGAACCGGAATAGAAAAGCACAAATGAACGACGATTACCTTATAAAGGAAATCTTCTTATGTACCTTAAAGCACAGGGACCTAAGAATTTGTTACAGCTATATTTGGACCTAAACTAAGGTGTATAAAGTAGTTGTACACGTTTTGGGAGTTTATATTAATTTTCGGTAAAATGCCACCCCCAATGATGATAATATACGAGAAGGGAGGAAAGCTCTCGATCTCGAAAATAATGTGCGAGTGTCAGAAATCTATAAATAGATTTACGAACTCCCCCGTCATTTGTGAATCCTCTTGTGTGTGTATAATGTTAAAATGTTCCGACAAGCGCAGCCGTTCCTCTCCTACTTCAACCTCATGAATATGGAAAAAAGTGGCACGATGACTGCGAACAATTTTGAACCTTGGAAATGGCGTGTTTATTTGGAGGAAATGGAGATCATGTCTGCGGAACGAGAATACATTTGGCGTGTATACTATAGGAGATTTCTGAAAGAAAAAATATCCATCTTTCCAACGGTACCAAGCATTTTTTCGTAAAACAAATATAAATGTGATTTTTAATGCAAGAAAGTTAGGTGGGGTCGATTTTTCTCGTTTATTATCATCCTCGGGGTTACTCTATTCACCTTAGTTTAATATTGAAACTCAATTATCAGTTTTTTATACGTATGTAAATAGCATTCTAAGCTACGGTTCTGAAATATGGGACTTTCATAAAGCCCCAGATATTGAAAAAAATCATACTTTGTTTTGTAAACGACTGCTTGGCGTAAGAAAAAATACTTGTAATATTATGGTTTATTTAGAACCTGGGAGGTATTCATTGTCATTGGTAAGAAAGTTAAGAATTATTAAATATTGGATTAAGTTAAAAAGGACTAGTAATTGTATTTTGCAAGCATGTTATAAAGATATGTTAGAGAATAAGGATAAATGGGTTTTAAACATAAAAAATGATTTATTTAGAATTGGCCTTGGTTACATATGGGAAACAGAAATAAATGATGATATGTGTTATAATGTTATTAGAGAAAGACTTATTGATATATATATAGACAAGAATGCAAAGAAAACAGAAGAACATCTTCAAAGGGATATATCTATACATATCTTTATAACCAGTTTGATTTACAGTGTTACTTAAGAAAACCATTATCTAGAGAATATTTGAAACAGATTACAAAAATTAGGTTATCTGCTCATAATCTAAATATAGAAAAAGATAGATATCACAATATGGAGCGTAGTCTTAGAGTGTGTACTGTATGTAATTTAAATCACGTTGAAGATGAGTTTCATTTTATGTTGAAATGTCCATGTTATTCGGATTGGCGTGTTAAATTTTTGAAAAAGTACTATGTAAAAAACCCAAAGTATGTTTAAAATGATAAATCTATTTAATGTAAATAACACAAAAGAACTTGTCAATTTGGCCAAATATATAAAAGCGGCAAATGTAAAAAGAAACCAATTAACTTAATTTGTTACACTCTCCATACTGTTTGTACATTGCTGGTGTTGTATTGTATTGTATGTATTGCATGTATTGCATGTATTGTAGTGTATTGTCTGTAGATATTGTAAATATATCTCACTTTTGAAACCGATGGGTCAAAAGACCCAAGGTAATACAGAACTTGATGAGGTCGAAATATAGCTGTAAAAATTCGCAGGTCCCTGTGCTAGAACACACCAGAGTGCGTTTATAGTAGTTACGTTAAAGATAAAGCATTTCAGAATATTATTCATAACAGGAGAAATTAATTTGCGCGCATGTAAGTTTGTTGTAATGATGTAACCCCTTAACATAATTACCGCTCAATTATCTACCGCAGAGTTATACAAATGTACGTTAAAAGAAAATCACCGAGAATTTAAGTTCAGCATAAGTGTATTTAAATTCTGCTTATAGAACGTAAATCATGTTGCCTAACAGGAAATATTTATTTCCTTATTCTTAGTGTCGACCCTGTACATATTAATATCAAATATGTCCTGTTTATATTATTTCTTAAATGATTCATGACGTGTAGCTAAAAATATATTGACCAGACCATAGTTATAACCGGTATCATTATCATAAAACCTCAGTACACTGTACTTGTTTCACTTATGATTTAATAACATAATTGTAAACGTAAGGTTAAATAAATACATTAATCAATGTTCATAAAATTTTCAACATTTTTTTTTATGCACTACATTAGTTTAAACATATTTTGTCGTAAATAAGGACAATTAGGATTGAGCACAAGTTTTGCCAACTTAGTAACGCCCTCTCCTTAATACACCATGTTGTACAATACATAATGGACAGCAGTGAATTAACTTTATCCGATCATATAGTAGAAACAGTGAGGGAAGGAAAGCGAGAAGAAGAAGGGTAAAAGATAGGTAGGATCATCCCCTAAATATATATATAATATAAAAACACATGTAAATGTTTAGAACAATATTTGGTTAACAGTTATCTGACTGGCTGGAAAAACATCAATCAACTCTTTCATAAACTGTGTCCATCACATTCCCTAAAGCTGTATTCTGTATATCCACTCGTAACCGTTCCGTGTTCTCAAAGCCCTTCCTCCATACCAGCTAGATCAGATACACAATTATTCAAAATTAAAAGTACATATTAACATTGATATTCATATTATATTATATTATTTTTATTTCACAAAGTATAAAGGATATTAGAAACGAATAAAAAAATTAGAGG
>NW_018407364.1:861416-865570 GCF_002113885.1 Mizuhopecten yessoensis
GGGGAGTGCTCAAAAGTGTCAAAACCTGCCAGTACCGTCGATATAGACTTGAACCGTTCTTGCAATGTTTGAGTTTGCCTCATTATTTAAAACTATATCACCTTTTAGAATTAGGTCGAATGACATATCTCCTGGATACCATGCTAAATCCTGCAATTAGGAAAGGCGTCGGATGTGGTATTTAGGGCATGTGAAGAAGAAGTGATACGAGTCCTCGCACGTCTGTCCACATTCACATTGTGCTAAAAAAGTAAGACTAGCTCTAAAAAGATCATAATTGAGAGTACTTGCTCTGTTTCTTAATCTACAATGAAGAATATTTAGCCTACGCGGACCAAAATTGAGAAAGCATGGATTACATTTAGTTATTACATTATTCAACTTATGTATCTTTGATTTGAACGAGTTCAGAGTGTCTTATGGTTGTGTCTAAATTATTCCAAAGATCAACAGTTGAAGGAAAGAAAGAGTTGCGCATAGTTTGGGGTCTATACCGTTGCTGCCGTAATTGCTGAGAATTTCTTAAGTTTTAATGAGTCAGATCTCCAATATTTTGAGGTAAGATATTACATAAGTATGAGGGTGCAGTGCCATGTTATATAGTATAAAGGAGGGACACTGAGATACACTACATGTAACACGCAAGCGCGTGAAACGTTCTTCGGTGTCTTGTTCACCAACTGTCTTAATTTGAACTTCCAATATAATACTAGAAGGCTCTAGAACAGTCCTGTTCTTTTTAATTTTTAGTGCAAATATGTGGCGGTGGCAGAAAAATTATTTAATACTGAATAAGATCAAACGTCTTTTTCATACATAGAGTTTGTGAATGGAGATTTATTTCCTGTGTTGGACACTATCGGACTTAGACTTAGTACTTGCCATAAATTATATGTCAACAATACCATGTATAAGTACAGTCTTTCCCAATTGTATGCTATAAAAGATATATATTCCGGTTTGAACATTTCTGTTCAAACTTATTTTCTTCGGTAATTAGCTCTACAACATTTCGGCGAACATTATATTCAATTTCAAAAGAAAACGCATTTTGAATATAATAGTTTCTGTGACAAATTGTTATTTACCAATAAAATTGTTTTCATTTGAAATACTTAAATCATGAATTGACATCGGTCGGATGGCGAAATGGATAACGTACTCGCCTTTCATCAAGACGTCCGGGGTTCGATTTCCTGATCGCTCGTTAAAGGTACATCTATGGGATCGCCTGTCCGAGCAGCAGGTTTTCTCTTGGTATTCCAGTTTCCTCTCACATTTAAACAATCCAGCACTAACGAACGGAACAGCCTAAAACATACGGACATCCTAACCGATAGATGCAAGTAGTACAAAAGTACCGTTTCTGGCGCAAGGTCATCCAGTGCACTCCCCTATATAATCCTTACCTGACTGCATCTATTTATAGCGATAACCTATATACGAGGGGGTACCGATCGATGATGTCATAGGGGGTTATCATGTATTTGGGGGTTTCCTGACTGAATCTATTTGTAGCGGTCCGATTGCAGTTGTTGTTGTTGCTGCTGCTGCTGCTTTGTGACTCCATCTCCATGGTTGCTGCTGCTGCTGCTGCTGGGTAAATACAGCATTTACNGGCGGCGGCGGTTGTGTTGCTTCCGCCGCCGCCGCCGCCGCCAGGATGGCACCTTCCTTGGATTCCTCTTTAATTAATGACAACTAGCTTCTTCAGACATAATTGAAAATATTTACTAGAGATACATTTGTTTAAGAAATTCAATCTAAAAATCAGATAAATTAGACTAATAATATTCCATCTATCGTGACATACAAGTTCGACAGCTTACGTACACGTGGTCTGTTAACCTTTGGACATAAAACAGCAGCTCAGGGACCTACTGATAGGTATTACTTTCTGAAATATAGCAGTCGTTCCACCACTGATTTAGATTAGATCTAAGTCACTGGTTCCCCTAATCTCAAACATCTTCAATATCAAATTTAGAAATTATGGGGGATAAAACCATGCATCTGCAATTGATTTTTGTTTTAAAAGTTAATTGAGAAACAACTACTGTGATCAGATGTTAGTATTTCATATCATTGTTCAAGATGAAAGGATAAATTATTAAGATACCTAAATACGCTGTCTGTCAAAGGGCCTTTAAACTCTACAGATTGTTCTGAGTAGTAACTCTGAAGGCCTGTTAAATTTAACGAACGACACAAAACCAATATTTTACCTGGTTACGTACATGAATATATTGTATGCTAGATGCAAGTTAGATGTGTAAATATGCCAAAATGGAAAATCTTATTTTTCTATAAACAGAGGTTGTTGCCTCTCTGGGGGCAATTGGCTTTTGTAAGATTCAAGATTTCAAGATTTTTTTATTACGCTCTGACACACAAAGTGTGTAACAAGAGGTCAAACAAAATAACATCAATCAAAATAAAACATGACAGAGAGAGTAGATTACACATGGACATATTAAGCATTATTTCATAGATAGATTCAGCAATATTTCACATTGTTTGATGTACATATGTATCAGATGTATTATTACAAAGTAACAGTAAGGTTATACATGAACAGATTCAACATTATTTTCTTACATGTGGAACAGTAAGTTTACACATAATTATTTCATACATGTGAAACAATAAAATTACGCCTCATTATTTCATACATGTGAAACAGTAAGATTACACATCATCATTTCATACATGTGAAACAGTAGTATTATACAAGGACAGATTTAGCATTATTTCACACATGTAGATTACATGTGAACAGATTCAGCATTAGTTCACACGTGTGAGAGTAGATTACACATGAAAAGATTCAGCATTAGTTCATGCATGTGACACAGTAAGAATAAGTCATATATGTATTGAATACTCAATTTTCACAGCAAATTATCTTCACTGCCATAATCATAATGCAAAGTATAGTATTTTTGACATACTGATTTATTTCAATTGTTATTTTTTATAATTATTTGCAGTTTTACAAGAAATGTACTAACCCTTTTGATTAATCGTTTGTTACATATTGTAAACATTCCTTTCATTTTATCAACATTTGGGTTGGTGTAATAATATTTTGGAATAAATTTTTCCCTAATCTGGCGTATGGATTCTTGTTGACATTTAAACAAATAATGAAATTCATCTCCTGTTTCATTTCTATTACACAAAGTACATTCTCTTTCCTCTCGAGGAATTCCCATCCAACGGCCAGTTTCCAGGGGCAGCGGAAAGTTTGACGAGCGAAAATTGCAAAACAATACACGATCTCTCTTGTTCAATTGAGTTAAGTAATTTTCAAAACCAAAATTAGATTTGAATAATAGATAATTTTGCCTCTACTGCTTTTTTCGATATCGGCATACCACTTTTGAATAACCTGGTCATTAAGCTTTTGTGTTATAACATGTTTCAGTTTTTGTCGTTCTAAAGAAGTCACTTTTTGAGATGTCCAGATATATGTCAACCCTAGATCATTTAGTGTAGTTTTGATAACATTTAGCCACGTCGAGTGAAATGCGCCCGTTCCGTGCATTGGATGTATAATATTATATAACTGACTTGATACTTTACCATTTTCTGTTATTAGTCTGTGCCAAAATAAAATCATTATACATTTAATAGTATTTTCTAAAGGAAAAGGGCCCGATTCTCCATATACCATATAATTAGGCGTAGATTTCCTTAAATTGAGAACTTTTTTTTTTATAAATTTCAAATGTATCGTTTCCAAGAGGGTAATATTTTCGAATCCCCATATCTCTGACGCGTATAACAGTATAGGCAATATTAATGTATCAAAAAATTCAAACTGTAGGTCTACTGGTAAATTGATATTTCTGATTTTCCTATATAAAGCAAATGATGCTTTCTGGGCTTGTTCAGCTAGTTTCTTTTTCGCCTTACCAAAGTTTCCAGTATTGTTAACACTAGGGAATAGTTTTAGGGAAGTTTCCTCGCAAAGGGGGTAGTAATTACCCTATTTTCGATGAAACTTCCCCATTTTCGATGAAACTTCCCCAAAAAAGTTTTATTTCCCCATTCCCGGTAGGACTTCCCCTTTTCTGTGAAATTTCCCCTTGGTCCGCTGAAACTTCCCCTTTCTGCTGAAACTTCCCCTTTCCGCTGAAACTTCCCTTTTC
>NW_018407364.1:867925-938991 GCF_002113885.1 Mizuhopecten yessoensis
ATATTGTATTAAATAATTTGACATATATATTTATAAAAGGCTCTAAAGAATATTTTATATGTTCATTCAGGATCTCATCGTTTCCACATGCTTTATTATTACTAAGATGTTTAACAGATTTCCTTATCTCTGTCTCAGTTATTGGACCATTTAAAACATGGTCATACATATTTTCATCTAATGTAGGTAACTGAAATTCTTCCACATCACTGTTATCAGTATTAAGATTTTTAAAATAATTGAAAATTTCATCTATTTTTTTATCTACTTTGATATTTTTCCTCGTACAATCTATTTTGTTCAAGATATCCCAAAACTTTTTAGGATCACTTTTTGAGGTTTTTCTTATTTCTCCCTCCATTTTTTCTTGGAAGATTATATAACATTTTTTCATAGTATTACGATATTCTTTACCTTTCCTTTTCAACCTTTTCATATTCAAATTATTTTATAGTTATGCTTAGCGATATTAAACTCGCGTCTTTTCTTGGCACATTCATGTGAAAACTATTGTTTAGTGTTTTTGTCATTATAACAAGACGTGTATACATATTTTTTAACACCAAAAACGGATTTACAAGTATCAGAGAAAATATTTCTTATTTCATGTACAACATCATCCATCTCAGATTGGTTTGATATATCATTCATCGTTTGCAGTAAACATGCCAGTCTAACAGTTTCATTTCCTTCAATATGGTTTGAAAATTTTTGCCTTTTGTTTGGCTTCCATTTCACAAAATCGTTGCATTCCATGGTCACTTAAGGGGGATAATTAGGGTAGTAGCTATCATTACAAGTGCAATTAAATTCTAAGCGACAATGTACATCAGAGAGCAGTGGATCAAATCTTTCACTTCAAAATCTTCAATAATATTAAATAATTCTGATGAGACAATCAAATAATCTACTAAACTGACATAGTTACATGTTTTTTTTACCAATATGACGATCTTTTCCAACTCTTCCATTAGCAATGTATAAATTAGATCTTTTACATAGATCTAGAAGTTGATACCCGAAGTTATTCGGGTTACATTTATCTTCACTATATCGATCCAAAGGAATTTGATATGCAGGTAATTTTTCAAAGTCATACATGTATGTGTATAATTCATCATTTACAGCAATATGCAGTGATTCAAGAAAAGTTTGATCAGGAATAGCATAGTCTCGTAGGGCTTTAGTTCTTGCATTAAAATCACCCATTAGTGCAACATATTTGTGTCCTTTTGACAAGTCTAGTAATTCATTTTCAATATCATTAAATGCATCATCATTAATGTATTTGGAATTTTCTGGAGGCAAGTATACACATCCAAATAATGCATCGGAATCTGTATCCAGTATGAATGAAGTGTTTGGCTCCCCTCGAAGCAGAGGGGCAGGACCAATTAGTGAGAACATGGTGGAAATGTTTAAAATCCTTCTCCTTCTGTATGAATGGGGGGATTTGAACCAAATTTATTTTGGAACATCCATGGGCAAAGGGAATTCACTTTTGTATAAACGAAGTGTGTGGCTCCCATGTGGGCAGATGGGAAGGGCCAAGTTAAGAGAACATAGGGGAAAATGAAAGGACGGATTCGAGCCAAATTTGGTGAAGAGCATCTTTCGGCTTAAGGGTCTCAATTTTGTAAAAATAGAAGGCATTGTCCCATTTTGGGCTGAGGGGCGGAGCCTTATTAGGAAAAATTAGGTAAAGCATTTCAATTTCTTCTCCTTTTGTATTAATGGCCGGATTTGAATCAAATTTAGTATAGAACATCCTTGGGAAAGAAGAATTCACTTTTGTATAAACGGAGGGTGTCGGTCCCCTCGGTGCTGAGGGATGGGGCCAAATAGGGGTTATTTTGCCATTTGTACTTAAAGCGACGTCTTCTCTGGAACAAAGTAAAGTGATGAAAATCAAGCATTTTTGGTTTGGAGCATTATTCAGCGGTTTAGAATTCAAAATCGTACCAGTTGAAGGGCTGACCCCTGGGTCTAAGTTCATTCCTGTGCCATAACTCTGATATGGTTGAGATCCCCACCCCATAACCATTTATAAATTGGATAGGCTAAAAGAGATAAACAGTCATATTTAATAATTGACCCTTGGGTCTGGTTTCACCTCTAGGGACTGAATTATTGGGTCATAACTTTAAAACGGGTGAGATCCCCACCCCATAACCATAAATACCATTGCTGGGCATCAAGAGACGAACAAAATTAGGGTATTTATGCTGACTATTGTGAGGCCCTAGGGACTTAATTTCTGGGTCATAGCTTTGAAATGGTTGAGATCCTGAACCCATATCCATATATACCATTGCAGGGCATACAGATCCAGGTGAGCGACACAGGCCCTCTGAGCCTTTTGTTCTGTAAAAAAATACATGTACCAATACACAACTAAATTATCAACTTTACAATACAAAAAATGAGTGTTTTGTTTTGATAAAATCTCGATTTTCTAAACCGAAATACATTTTCCCCACTGGGGAGTAAGAGGGTCCCTGGAACTGACACCTCTGGTTGTTATTCACTTCATCCACAAACACAGTCACAGCAGCGTCGGCCGCCATCCCAACATCGTTTTCCGTCTCATCATCAGGACCAAACGCGCCATGTCGCACTGCAAGGAGCAATTGGCCATCGTCGCTAGGGACGCGTCACAAGAGGTCCCGGTGTAAGTCACCATGGTAACCATGGTGGTGTGTGTCCTGACTTAAAACTGACTTGTTTAAATGTTTGTGGCATTAAGTCCAAGTTGCTTTTGCCTGAGTTTATTGATATCATTACATCTCATGATATTCTTGTTTTTGTCGAAACTAAAATTGACAATTTTGATATTCTGGAAATGCCTGAAAATGATTCATATTTCGTGAAAAACAGATCTAATTTTAAGGTAAAAAAACCCGGTGGAATTGTAATTTTTTAAAAAAGGAAACTAAAACCATTTTTGAAGTTTTATTCTACAGGCTCTAAATACGTTCAATGGGTCAAACTAACTGAAAAGGTAACAGATACTGAAGGTGACCTACTTTTAGGTTGCACTTATATACCACCCGAAAACTCTAGGTACTCGTCTCCCGAGGTATTTAATGAGATTGAAAATGAGTTACATGAGCTTCAATATAGTGTAGGTAACACTATCTTGGTTGGTGATTTTAATGACAAAATTGGACAGCGTCCAGACTATGAAATACCTGACGATAGCCTTGCAGATATCGTAGATATAGACAATAGTGATGTGCTACATTCTTATTTTCATGATTATGAAATGTTAAATGTTTTTAATATTCCATTGCAGCGATGTAGCCAGTGCTCATCCAGACCTAATACTTATGGATTTAAACTACTTGACCTGTGTAAAAATAACATTTTATACATTGCTAATGGTAGAGTTGGTAAAGATAAGCATTTAGGTAAAAAAAAAACTGTGGTGACGTCAGTATTGTTGACTAACTAATCTTATTGTCAGGGTTATTCCCTTTTATAAATGAATTTGAGGTTCTTGAGTTTGATCCAACAGTATCCGATGTGCATTGTAGGTTATTTTTTACTCTCAGTGGCTTTTTGAAAAACACGAATGACTCTGATAATATGCATGTTGGTCAAGGTCAATCTACCGGTCAAGGTCGATATATAACATGGAAGAATGATAAGAAAATAATGAATTTATACATCATGTACAAAGTTGTTCTGTCGATGAATTAAATTGCATAAATGATGCACTTAATGTTTTGTCTGACAAAACTTCTGTCAGTCAGTCTGAAGTAAATGATGTAGTTAATTATATTTCCGAGTTGTTCCGAATTTCAGCTACCGATACTTTCGGATTAAAACAAAATTATAGAACACTCAATACACATAAAGTTGCTAGTGATAAGCCATGGTTTACAACTGACTGTCACAGAAAAAGGCGTGCCTTTTTTGATGCAAAACATAAATTTGAAAATCATAGAACCAGTAGTAACCGAGTTAATATGAATAAAACCTCTAGAGACTAAAAAAAGAGCTATAACACATAGACATAACATTGAAAATCAAATACGAATCACGTCAAAATCAAATCCTAAAGATTTTTGGAATATTTTAAATTCATTCAATAAATCTAAAAATGATAACAGTGATGCTGATATATCTTTGGACGAGCTATATGAATATTTCAAGAATTCAAATAGTTCAGATAAAGACGAAGATGAGGATGAGTTTATTATTCAAGATATGAATGAAAATATGTTTGATTTTATACTAAATAGTGATGTGACTGAAAATGAAATTAGACAGGTTATAGTTAACCTTCGTAATAATAAAGCGCCGGGTATCGATAATATATTAAATGAGCATATCAAAAATACACAGTCTATACTACTACCTATATATGTTAAACTTTTTAATGTTATATTGAACTCTGGCCGTGTACCAGAAGCATGGACAATTGAAGTAATAAAACCCATATACAAAAAGAAGGGTGACCCTAAAAATCTCGATAACTCTCGAGCTATTACATTAGTCTCATGTCTTGGCAAAGTATTTACTGCTATTTTGAACTCTAGATTAAATAGCCTTTCAGAAGAAATTGATCTAATTTCCAATGTTCAAGCTGGGTTTAGGAAAGGCTACTCTACAACTGAAAATATATTTATCCTTCATGCTTTAATATCTTATTAATTATACTTTCCAAAAACAAAAAGCTATTCTGTTTGATTCTGTTTGGAGGGAAGGTGTATGGAAGAAATTATTAAAGAATAATATCACAGGAAAGATATTTAATGCTATAATTAATCTTTATGCAAACACTAAATCTTGCGTAAAAACTAGCAATGGTATGACTGATTTTTTTTCACATGTTACGTCGGGGTAAAACAAGGTGAAAATCTCTCCCCATTTCTGTTCTCAATATATTTAAATGATTTAGAAGAAATTTTAATGCAAAATAATGTTGACCACCTCCATTATATTGATATTATAAAGATCGTATGGGTATATTTGTTAAATTATTTATTCTGCTATATGCAGATGACACAGTTGATATGTCAGAAACAGCTAAAGGTCTACATAATGCTTTCCGTGAACTTGAGACTTACTGTACTATTTGGAAACTTAAAGTTAATCTCAATAAAACTTAAGTTGTTATCTTTGAAAAAAGAAAAAGTAATGCACAAAAAATTCGTTTTTCTCTTTTTGGTGAAGAGTTGCAAACACATGACAGTTACTCGTTTCTAGGACTGCTGTTTCATTATAATGGCCGTTTCTGTAAAGCAAGAAAAAAGTTCTTGAACAAGCTCAAAAAACAATGTATGCATTATATAAAAAAAAATAAGAAATATTTTTTTACCAATTGACCTACAATTAAAATTGTTTGATGTATTAATATCCCCAATCCTTTTGTACTCCTCAGAATTTTGGGGTTTGAAAAAAACAATATGATTGAGAAATTACATGTACAGTTTTGTAAAAGAATTTTAAACATACGTAGCTCCACAGCAAATATAATGGTATATGGTGAAACGGGTAGGTACCCTCTGAATATTGAAACTAAATCTAGAATGATAATGTTTTGGTATAAACTAATTACAGGTGAAAATAAATTGTCTAGTATAATGTACAAGCTTATGCTGAATTTACATGAACATGATTTCGCTGATTTTAAATGGATTTCATATACAATGTATCAAGAATCTATTCAATTGCACGGGACTAAGTTACGTATGGTTACAACAAAAAACTTGCACTATGAATACAAATTACCTTAGGGTTAGTTTTAAAACTATTCTGTATGAACAATTTGTACAACAATGGTATACTGATACTGACAATTCTTTCGGGGGTCAAACATATGCAATATTTAAACATCAATTTCAGTTTGAAAAATACTTAACTATGCTCAAACAAAAAGATAGACTAACTATCTGTAAGTTCAGAACCAGTAATATATCTCTGCCTATAGAGACTGGGCGATGGACTAGAACACCACGTGAAGGTAGAATCTGTCCGCTTTGTTTTACTGGAGTTGGAAGCGAGTATCATTATTTGTTTATATGTTCAAATGCTTATGTAAGTCAAATCCGCAGAAAATATATACCTATTTATTATACCTCTAATCCATCTGTTCATAAAATGAAATGATTACTATCAATTATATCAATATGTAATGTTAGAATATTATCAAATCTATCGCTGTTCATACAATTACTAGAAAGACAATTAAAAAATAATATGTGAATTTCACACATCAAACTGTAAACTGTTGTATACATATAGATATAACTGATCATTTGGTTAAACCTAACATAATTGTATTGCATAATGAGTGTGGTTACAGCTTGTTTATCATGGTTTGTTTGGTATCTGTCTATTACAGTATTGTATGATGGGATTGTAACACTGTCTATTATACCTTTGTAATATTGTATGGTATGATGAGTATTATAGTCACTTTTATGCCATGGTATGATTGCACTGTATGGTGTGGTATACTATCTATAATATATGTATCATGGAGTGCGAGTAATATATGTGTAATACTGTAATAATATTATTGTAGGATTGTACTGTAAGATGGATGCAACAGTGCCTGCTATAAAACTGTGTGAACGCACGGTATGTGTGAATGTAATGCTATGTATTATACCATCGTAATAGTATTGTAAAATGAGTGTACTAATGTATATCACAGTGTATGATGAGTGTCATTGTATGATCAGTGCGTTATATTGTCTATGATAATAAGGTATGATAGTACAGTGTAATATTGTGTTTATCATTGTATGAGGAGTGTAATAGTTTTTCACTATATTAGTGTACGCTAGCATAGTAAGATGAGTGCTTTACGGTCAACCATATCATTGTTGTATTGTACTTTATGATGACCTCTTGTTGCGCACAATAGTGTGCCTGAGTGATAATAAAAATCTCTGAAATCTCTGAAATCTCTGAGATTGAAGACATTTTATTTTATAAGGTTATTTATAACGCACGCATCACATCATATGATATTGGCCGAATTGATAGCATAATGAAACTGAACTTCCTGTTTTTGATTTTATCTGATTTTAGAACGGGTAAACACTTGTTGATATAGCTCAGGAAGGATGTACATTACGGACATGGTCTAAACTGATACGGACATCTTAATGATGCTCCGAGTGAAACGTGCACGGACTGGATGTAACATCTGTAGCGCAAGACGAGCCTCCGTCAAGTATTAAGGAAATAGAAACAGGAAAAACCAGAACAAAGGAACAACATCGTATACCAAATTGTATTGATGTTTGGTGTATAGTTGTGTAGTTTAATTTATATTTTTGCATATTGTATCTATACTGTAAATCTATCATACCAAATTATTGACTCGATCTCGTGTGTCTTGCATACATCTTAGTAAAGTGACTGTGTAACTATATTTATAAGATAAGTAGTAGTAGTATATATATATATATATAAGTAATCGAGATATGTTACATTAAACATTACTTTGATTTTATTTCTGAATCGATTATTATTTTAAGCACGTTCTTAATTGAAAAAAATGTCCAACAGAAGTGTACATGTAAAATGACTGAAGACTTGGGTCAGTGTAGATAAGTAGTTGACATATTCTAATATTTATCTAATGTTGATCTAAATCCTCCAAAACGTCTTAGAGTACGTACTCTGTACCTAGCATCATTGGTCCTACCATAGGAACACGTCCGGCATGTCTTCTCCCCACGCACTATATACCTATACAGTATATGGACCGTGGGGTTGGGATCTAAACATGCCTTGCCATTATCTACGAACATTATTGTAACCAATTATCATGTGGTACACAGCGAGGGCAGATCCAGAAATTGTCAAGGGCGGGGGACAGAGATAAAGGGGTATTCATTTTTGCTCTTTATTTTTAAGTAGAGTGGAATGAATCATTAACAGGTTATTTTGATTTCCTTTTTTTTTGATAAAATTTAATTTTCTCAAGAAGATTATCCTAGTTTGGTTTCTAGTAAATGAGTATACTACTTAACTTCCCGCTAGTCTATCATACAGAAACCAAATTCTCGGAATACAACTTAAATTTCTAAATACAAACTCGAATGTCTAATATCAAATAGAAATGTGTGTAAGGCCATCTGTCAGTGGGCAGGATATGATCATGTCAAGTGCTATCTATATGAAATTGTGGCGTAAACATTATAAGTCAGTATAAAATGCTCGTCTATCATAGGATACTTAATTTCAAGTAGGTTTTTTAATGTGTATTAATCATGTATTGATCAAATAACTTTCTCACAAAATGAAAGCATTCACATGTGATGTTTATTGTCCTTTATGCAAACGTATTAATTTAAATCATTAACTGTAACAGCTATGGCTACTATTTAAGTACGGACCACTGACCTTAAAGGTACAAACGCCTCCATCATGGTTCGCTGAACTTTTAGTTGATGCTGACCTTGTGATATCAACTATTCCACACCTTTTGTTGGGCGGGGGTGGGCGATGGGTTTTGGCTTGGGCAGTGTAATATTAACAGATGAACAACGAGAATCACCAGTCGAAAAAAAAATAAAAATCTTCAATTCAGATAAGCTTGGTACGATTGGAATAAGTTAGGGTTAAGATATTTATGTACACATACATGAAACTAAAAAACCTGGTAAAATAAACATTACCTGTATATAGCAAAACACCCAGGTATTGGCTATTGGGAAGATACTTGTAACTTGACCCACATAAGTATTTTGTCTTATAGAGATTCACATACTTTTTATGAACTAGTGTGAAAGCCCTGAAGGCAAACGAACTCTTAATCCCTGGGCGGAGTATGTGGGAATTGTGATTTACCCCCTACACCCCGACCCCTCCGTTAGTGACCAACTGTACCTGTAGATAACTGCTCCCTTTGAACAGGGACTTAGATTATCGCTCATTATACCACTTGTTATATCATCATTTGTGGTATTTGCTTTTGTCAGCTATCGAAACGAAATAAAATTAGTGCCTTGCTTGGAGCGAGTTAAAGGCGATGGGAGGAAGATTCCATACGAGTAATAAACTTGCCATATGGTAATATATCTTGTGGCTTAAAGTTGTTGAGCGGGACGATTGAGAGGTGATGCATAATCGGTTTTTTCTTCTTGCATATCCTGATACTTTCTTACAAACTTGCTTAAGTATATCCCTTGAAAATTATTCTACACATTTGCATAATTTTAAGTCCAAGAATACAGTACTTACAATGCAAACACGTGTTTTTGTTTACACTTTGGTTCAGTTTCGTGTATTGTGTTCTGATTTCGTCAGTTTCGACGTCCATTGTCACATAGATTTAGCTGTCGCCCGACATACATGCTTAATGCAACATTCGTTTATTTGTTTTTAAACGTTGGTAGTTGTCAACAGCATGTAAATAGGCTAAAATCTTGTTAAATATTTTGTGTGGTGCCAATTTTCTGTGATGTATATTGCGGTTAAAATGAACTCGTAATGCCATGTGCGGTTTTTAGTACTACATTCAGCGGTGATGTAACCTCGTAATAAATTGACACTTACAGTTACATATTCAGGAAATCTGCAAATTATGCTACACAGAGATTATACGTCTCTGTGCTGCGTTATAATAGCATTACATTGTGATGAAAAGAGTGGCATACAAAAATGTTTGAAGTTCTAAATTTCGTGGGGCCGGGAGATTAATGTTCCACCATTTGCTCTTGTTTCAAATAAAACTACCACATGTAACACTATCTGCATCAAATACAAATTTATTTACACCAGGAAGAAGTTTTAATTGGTACTGTAACTTCCCTGTTGTTTCGTCCAATACCAAAGATCTGCTTTGAACAGCGATGTCCAGCTGATGTGTGGTTGCATGCTCTAAAACTTGCGTTAATCACCGAACTTCCATTTGCAGTGAAAACACCGGAAACAACTTAGTTCAGCCATGTATTCCATGAAAATGAACATACAGGAAATTCGTCACTCAGATTGTGGATTATATGTTTCCCATCGATCATAGCATTGTAAACGTTTCCCAGAACGACATATTCTCCGAATTTCTTATTCTCATAATAATTAATAATAATCAATAATAATAATTCGAGGTTCTTATATACATGTACCGCTTTATCACAACCTAGTTCATAGGTCCTCTCAAAGCACCTTTCTCAACTCCCTGGGGAGCATACAGCTGGAGCTGCCATTTCGGCGCTAACAGCTAGCATTCAACAATTCTAGCACTGCTCAACCACGTACTCATTTACAGCTGTGTAGACTGAAACAAGCGGAGTAAAGTATCTTGCTCAAAGATATACAACACAGTGCCGTGCCGTGGCTCGAACACGCAACCTTCGGTCACGAGCCCGGCGTCCTACCACTAGACTACCGTGCCTCGATCATACCGGTACAATACGAGGAGCAGAACATGCTTATCCCAATAGTATATCTGATATAATTTCTATTTTTGCAGAGGTTAATGTTTATCCTGTCATGTATACTTGTTACAGTAAAGTGCTTTAAAGGGACAATTTAGTGAAGAAAGTTTTGTTTTGTAACCTTGTGACAAAATTCTTCATGATTATCTAGTTTGATACTCCTTATGAACTCATGTCGAGAAATTGACGAGAGTAAATGTTTTCTTGTCGTTTTTGACATATGCATTAGGTAATTACGCAGGTGTCTAGGGGATCGCGCATTCTACGAAATTTGCTTAACATGGAACTGCATTTTAGATACCTACGCCATCTATGACTATATATAGTCGTTCGGTCCTTATATGGTAGCTGATATCTCCTTATATGGATGTCATTCATTCACATTTCATTCATATGCAAATATTTTTGGCAGCGACCCCTAGCATTTTCATTCATACCGTAGTGACGCCATTTTGTGGTTCACCAACTAATAGGCAGAGAAAGCATTCACTTCGATACTTTCTTAACTAGCCATATGCATGTGAAAAATACAACAATGCATGTATTTTGTGAGTATACAATGAATAAAAAATATTCTGATCAATGTTTTGACGATGCTGTGCTTGCTGAAATTGTGCTTCCCGCACTCTTCCCCGAAGCGGATGGTTTCCTCTGACCTACTTACTGTAGTATTCTAACCCAACTACAGTACACAGTTCCCGTCACACTGTTTGGGTAACTAACGTTTTGCTTTATATTACAAAAATTACCACTGCAAATAAGCCTGAAATTATACCACTGATCACTTGAATATGACTATTCTTTCGGGCAGAATTAGGAAAGTCTCTCCGACATATTCTGTCCATTTCGGTATAGTCAAAGAGTAGATCGACATGACCAATACATTAACAAAAGAAAATAACTGTAAAGCTAACCATGCTTTAATAACTTCAGCTACTCGTCAAACAGCAAGCAGCCGAGCTGGCTGGATGTGGCCGAAGGTCCCCGCCGCGGTTTACCCGTATTCCTGCAAAACCTTATCTCCCTTAGTAGAACATTGGACTAAGATGTAATATTAGACTAACCCAATCAGTCAGATTTTAGATGATTTTGTGCGGATTTTGTAACACAAGTCAAAATTAAAAGAAGTACTAGCAGAGACGTATATATTGTAATATATACGTCTTTGGAAATAAACCTAATATTTGATAATATCCATGAATTGTTTACAGATAATGAACGGCAGAAGAGGGAGTGCGATATTTTCTCTATCAAACACGTTCATCACAAGATACTTGATCAGTAATAATGAAACATGATGTTGTGTGTTCAAGACAGGGATTGAAAGACATGTTTGTTACACACTATTGTGTATTGTGTGTATAATATATCATAGTTTATACACATCATATTACTATTAGTGTGTCCAGTATCTGTGGGGTTAGCATAAACACAATATTTGTTTTAAATTTTTAATTGGCCTTATTTAATGATCATTAATAGGTCAGACAGGGTTCAGTTTCCAATTCGGAAACTAGACCTGTTAAAACAGTTATCATTTATAACTTAAGAGACTAAATATTTCTTAGCAGAAAAAATTGAAATATAATTATTTTTCAACCTTTTCTGAGTTGTACATTTTTAGAGTATCTTCTGTCTGAAATCTGAACATAACTTGTTTTATGACAAAATGTGTAAAAAAAATCCTCATACTGGGGTAAAGTTTTTCTATATATAGTCCCAAAAACTACAGATAAAATCCTTGAGCATTTACAAGATACACAAATATATAGTTTACGTCCATTTTGCAAAACATACTACATAAGCTACAAAGAGCTTGTATTAAGACAAAACATGAGTATAATAACAGAGACCAAAATATTACAACATGAAAAATAAAATAAAAACATGTATGTACATGTACTATACTGTAAGCACAGAAAAAGAGTTTATCACTTGGAAAGCACTTAATAGGCACATTGCACACGGTAAGCACATCAGCACATCAGCACATGGTAATTTAAGCACATTTAGAACATTTGCATACAGCACATAAAAAACAAAACCATAACATGGAAAGCTTATTAGCACATAGTAGGCACATTTGCACACTGTAAGCAAAATAAAGGAGTGCAATAAACATCTCCATGTTTTCTGGTTAATTTCTTCTTTCTGGAAACAACCAGGGGAGAGTGATGTTCTGCTTCATCTTTTGTATTAATGAAAACCGTGAATATCTAAGTGCGTGTGTTTAAACTAATTTTGTTTTGTTTTTACTGGTACCTTTTTATGTACACATATTTTACCACCTAAGGAATTGGATGTCTTAAGCCCCCATGAGATGTGCTGTTATAAGTGGAATTTTATGTACATTTTGTTTATATTTAGTTCTGCTACCAAAGAGATTGACTTATTGAAATGTTTGTGAAACATTTTAATGAGCTCCTCAGCTTTAATGCCTTATTTCTCACTATACAAGCTCATATTGCTATGCCTCCTATTTGTTTGAAGTACATTTTGAAGTCTGTCAGTTACTTTATAGAGGAACATTTCCTCTCAGACACATGAAAGCCGAGTCCACAGATCCTTCCATCAGCGAATAGTTCAAATGTAGTTCAAATGCTTTCCTCGCAAACTTTTCCTTGGAGAAGTCAGTGATCTTTACTTGGAACAGATTGAATCTGTGAATATTGATGTTAAAGCCTGATGAATGTGATTGAACAGCCCCTACTTGATGCTGAAATCCTGATGAATGTGATGGAACACCCTCTACTGACTAAGGGCACAAATGTTTGAAACAACGTTTGTTTTGATCAATATAACACTATGGGTGGGAGGGAGCAAATTGGAAAAACATTAAAAGTATGTTTTTAAAGATAGAAATACTGGTCATGGCTTCCTTTTAGTTTTTGTCCATTGAATTAAAAGTCAACGCAAATGTTAAGCAANAGGTATGTATTAGCTAGGCATTTTATTGTTAATTTGAAAAATATCTTTACTGCGCTAATATAGAGCAGGAGTTCTGACTTTAACAGTGCATATAAAAACTTAAGGGTATTGTAGAACACAAATCTGAGATAAGTCTGGTTAACCACACTGGTGTCGAACACACCAATAAGTATAGTGTGTATAATATATCATAGTTTATACACATCATATTACTATTAGTGTGTCCAGTATCTGTGGGGTTAGCATAAACTCAATATTTGTTTTAAACTTTTAATTGGCCTTATATAATGATCATTTATAGGTCAGACAGGGTTTGGTTTCCAATTCGGAAACTAGACCTGTTAAAACAGTTATCATTTGTAATTTAGAGATTAAATATTTCTAAGCAGAAAAAAATGAACTATAAATATTTTTCAACCTTTTCTGAGTTGTACAATTTTAGAGTATCTTCTGTCTGAAATCTGAACATAACTTGTTTTATGATAAATGTGTAAAACAATTCCTCATACTGGGGTAAAGTTTTTCTATATATAGTCCCAAAAACTACAGATAAAATCCTTGAGCACGTACAAGATACAAAAATATATATTTTACGTCCATTTTGCAAAACATACAACATAAGCTACAAAGACAAAACATGAGTATAATAACAGAGACCAAAATATTACAACATGGAAAAATAAAATAAAAACATGTATGTACATGTAGTATACTGTAAGCTCAGAAAAAGAGTTTATCACTTGGAAAGCACTTAATAGGCACATTGAACACGGTAAGCACATCAGCACATGGTAATTTAAGCACATTTAGAACATTTGCATACAGCACATAAAAAACAAAACCATAACATGGAAAGCTTATTAGCACATAGTAGGCACATTTGCACATTGTAAGCAAAATAAAGGAGTGCAATGGACATCTCCATGTTTCCTGGTTAATTTCTTCTTTATGGAAACAACCAGGGGAGAGTGATGTTCTGCTTCATCTTTTGTATTAATGAAAACCGTGAATATCTAAGTGCGTGTGTTTAAACTAATTTTGTTTTGTTTTTACTGGTACCTTTTTATGTACACATGTTTTACCACCTAAGGAATTAGATGTCTTAAGCCCCCATATGATGTGCTGTTATAAGTTGAATTTAATGTACATTTTGTTTATATTTAGTTCTGCTACCAAAGAGATTGACTTATTGAAATGTTTTTGAAACATTTTAATGAACTCCTCAGCTTTAATGCCTTATTTCTCACTATACAAGCTCATATTGCTATGCCTCCTATTTGTTTGAATATCATCTCTAAACATTATTGCTGGTGCAGAAATTATATGGTAACTATGTTCTATTTTAGGGGGGGAAAGCAATCAATATTACAACAGACAGGGATGGTTATTGATGGGAGAAAGGAGGATGAGAAATAGGAACTGTACCAACTCTCTCATACCTTTGAGGACTTCATGAACTTTTTCAAAAGGCTGCAAGAACTATACCAACAGTGACATGACATTTTGAAATCTGTCAGTTACTTTATAGAGGAGGAACCTCTGACTAAATCATTTTCTCTCAGACACATGAAAGCCGAGTCCACAGATCCTTCCATCAGCGAATAGTTCAAATGTAGTTCAAATGCTTTCCTCGCAAACTTTTCCTTAATGGAGAAGTCAGTGATCTTTACTTGGAACAGATTGAATCTGTGAATATTGATGCTGAAAGCCTGATGAATGTGATTGAACAGCCCCTACTTGATGCTGAAACCCTGATGAATGTGATTGAACACCCACTACTGACTAAGGGCACAAATGTTGGAAACAACGTTTGTTTTGATCAATATAACACTATGGGTGGTGGGAGCAAATTGGAAAAAAAATTAAAAGTATGTTTTTAAAGATAGAAATACTGGTCATGGCTTCCTTTTAGTTTTTGTCCAATGAATTAAAAGTCAACGCAAATGTTAAGTAGTAAAAGAAATGTAAGATCCCTGGTATACATTGTACTTTTAACAATGCTTATGATCAATATCAATAAAATAAAATAAAAGTTATAATATGTAACTTGATATTTGTTAACTTCGCTCGATTTTACTGTGTCCAACATTTGATATTAAATCTTGTGTGATATATGAGAGGGATAGCACACAAGATTGTATCAATGTCAATGAAAGCAATTATTTCTTAAGTTTTCAACCATATTTCTTGAAACTTCATTTCTAAATTTCATACATCAATTGTTCAAGACAGTTTTAAGGTCAATTTCATTCAGTCAAGGTGAAGGCTACAGCTTCACAACCTGTTCATGTACATGTGACAGAGAAATTGTCAGTGCATTCCTAACTAAGTATTCAAACCAAATTTTATAAACCTTGATCCATCATTCTCAACATTAAATCATGCACTACCTGTTTGCATATACACAAGCAACCTCAACTTTCAATAAGTCCTGTTGTCAACATTTGTTGCACAATGCTATCAGTTCTGAAACCAACAATCATGACAACTGTAATAACATAGTATGTGTTCTAGCTGGTACATTTGCAGTACTCTTTTGAAATGTATTTGAAATTAATATGTGCATCTTATTTCAAATGCTAGCCTATGAAGATGATAAAGCTGAACATATGCTATAAAGTTGTTGTTTTCTTTGTGAAGAATTTATGCAATGGAAATAGAGGGAAAATAATGTAACTCTCCTAATCTTGTGTGTGTGTGTGTGAGTATGTATGTTTATATTTTGTTTATCTTATTCAATTTTGAAACATACAACAATGTATCATATTGAATTAGAGTGTTTTTTTTTATCTTATTTGTTCCTAGGAACACAGATTCAAAATAGTTCCATTTTTCATAAGTAGAGAGACCTTTTCACTGCAGTGAATATGTAAAACATTGTATTTAAAAGCTTTTCAAAATTATTGAGAGACTTGTAAATGTATGGGGAGCAGTAATCCACTTGTCTATCCACAATTTAGTTTCAGCAAGTTACCATCCTTATAAATATTGTTCTGCAACAATATACACTGACTGATGCAAAATTGAAACTTGAACAAAATTCACACGTATTAAAAAGCATGCCAACCCTGGTCGATGTGCACACTTTACAAGATAACTTGCTTGAATATATATTGATCAATATACAAACTTAGACGATAAGTTCAAAGTTGAGTGAAATCCATGCCTAATTAATTAGCATACTGTACTCTGATTGGTCAATGGTTTTATGCCAAGTAACTTTGTCAGATAAGGCAAGGGTTGATATCTTATTCAACAACAAAGGCAAAGTTCAAAGATGTTCACAATCTGTGCATAATCTATTTAATGGTTTAAAATAATCAGGTATTGGTCAAAGGGGTAAATGCCAGTTTCAGTTTTTAATGTTCTATGAAATACATTGTATGGACAAAGGGAAGCAATTCCTAATTCCTATGCAAATTAATTATCCAAAGGTTTAAAATGATATATTCTAGAGGAAACTTGGTACCCCTCTTCTGACAAACCTATAAAGATATACTGTACACACAAGAAGAATAACTTCACAGTGGTACACTTTTACATAAAACTTTGATTCACAACAAATTAACAGTAAATCGTTCTGTACAATATGATGGGAACTTCATCTTCATTTTGTTCTCCATTCCAAAAATAATATATATATATCTTTTACCTTAGCTTTCAGTACTTTCAGTACTTTGATTCTGTTTACTGTTTTATGTTGTGAAAGTATATCTTTGCTATATTATAGGAGTTTTTGTACTAGAGTGGAACCTACTTATTATGATGTCGCTTATTATAATTCTTTTCCCATGTACCGATTTTATCCTTTAACTAAGCAAAACAAATCGTTTATTATGATATGGTCAAAGGTTGAACCTCGCTTATCATAATATATTTTTTTCTGCCTTGAATGGATTTTATAAGGTAAAAACTCAGGTAAGATGTCCTTGTTTGACACCAGGACAATTGAACCATAGGTCGGGCCTGGGATGTGTAGTGGATGGATACGCAACTTCCTCTTTGCCTTAGTAAATATGTTCCGAGTGAGGTTGGCTTATCTCCCTTGATCGGTGTTCTATGATACGGGCGCCCCTAGCGGACAAGTTATGGCTTCATCAGAGCGTGGTTGAAGCGTGAAATTGGTGTGTAAACAAACCAATAATACTGAGTATTACTACATTTTTTGTTTATCTTGTTGTTGTGGGTTGTTTATATTACATCTGATGGAAGTGGTAGATGGTGTCACAGGACCCGATGTATTGATTTATTGCCATATTTTTTCATTTTCTGTGACTGTGTTCAACGTCAACCGGATGTTGATTTTTGAGATTCGAGATTTTTTTTTGTTACCCAACAAAGTTGTATTTCTAATTCCTCCTCAACGGAATGGTTTACATTAGAATGAAGTATATCCATGGAAAGCTTAATTAATTTAATTTTGTATGGGGGTAATCTTATGGCTGTGAGTTATTATTAATTTGTGTTATTTTTGTTTCAAAAAGAGCTAATGTTTGTATCACTTTGCGTCGGAAATGGCGTCATTTTCAGTGAAACCATGTTGTCATCTCGCTGTTTAGATCAAATTTTCTTCCAATAAATTTTTCAAACAACGGATATCAATTAAAAGATGAGTACTCTTTGTATTGTGCAAACCCGAGTTAATTTGTCCTCCGTCAGTATTTTTGTTTTTATTGGTCAGGAACTGCCCGCTATGTTACGAACTTTTTTGTAAACATTTGAAAATTTTGGGTGGAAAAAATCTCATTACCACCAATTTTGTGTTTCAAATTTCTTCCAAAGTATTTAATCAAGCTTAAATCAAAATTAACGGCAATGTAAAGCTAAATAAATTTTATTTGGTAAGGGAGTAGTCTTATGGCGGTGAGTTATTATTAATTTGTTATTTTTGTTTCAAAAAGAGCTAATGTTTGTATCACGTCGGAAATGGCGTCATTTTCAGTGAAACCATGTTGTCATCTCGCGGTTTAGATCAAATTTTCTTCCAATAAGCCTATATTCCACCATTTTTTAAACGTGGGATATCAATAAATTAAAAAGATGAGTAATTTTTGCAGGTGTTATTTGTGGTATGTCAGTGTTTTTGTTTTTATTGGTCTGGAAACTGACCACTACACTACTACAGTACTGTGGTGGTACCCAATCTGGGACGGTACCCAATCCGGGACACTTGTGGGAAAGGGTCTAATGAAAATGGCACGTAATACAAACAAGCAATTTTATTTTTGTAATTTTTATTTAATGATACTGTATGCCGACTTATTTGACTGTCCAAATCTGCGCGATTACAGGGGTGTACAATTTAATATATTGAGTACTAGTCCACTACACATCCCTGTCAAAATCGTCGTCTGAAATGTCCGACTCATTATATTCTGTAAACTCTCCAAGCAAGTGTTCTAAATCTATGTCATCATCCCAAGACAGAAAATCAGACGTTGACATGATTTGTGATTCATGATGAGACAATTTTAAAAGCGCTGAAGTATCCGATCGTGAAATGCTATGAACCGACTCCCTCAGAGTCCAAACCAAAATATAGCACAAACTCAAGATACAGACGATAATATCTCCCGACACAACTACTGTACAGCAAGACATGGTGGCAACGATAACATTTCTCCTGTAATAAAAGGAAGACCTACTAATACCACGGCCTAATCTAATTCCGTGCTAATACACAGCCCAGTAAACTTTGATAACCGCAATCAAAACACTTCGATTCAGCGATGTGTTGACATGACACCGGAAGCAAGTGCGAGTATAACCTGACACTAGCGCGCAAGCGCAGACCGGCCAGAGTAGGCCCTCGATGACTTCACGGTCCAGTGAACAAACACAAAAGCGACGATAAGTGTTCTCCACTGGACTCGGAGTTGCAAATCCCTCCACTACACATCCCTGGTCGGGCTAACTGTACATCGCCCGAGGTGATCAACTGTCAACTCCAGGTAAAAATTTCACACCTCGCTTCACCCCCGTCAGTGGAAAACAATAGATAGACCATCGCTTTCTAGTCATAACAAAACATGTGCGGTAGTCAATTCCTATCTAAAATACACTGTAGGACTGTGTATGAAATGGGAATGATTAGGCCAATCTGATTAAAATCATCTCTTACATGGCTCCGTTAACCTACCGACATTTTCTGACACAAATTCTGATAAGAAAACGAACATGCCTTCCATTAATATTTACGGTTGCCTTGACACGTCATGTGAGAAAATCATGCCGATTCAATATATTCAAATATTACTCCAGAAGGAAGACGTGTGTTTTTAATCATTTAAGCAATGGTTTCTCTATTCTCTATTGCATAACAAGGTGATTTCCCAGTGTCTACGTTGAAAAGTGTCAAAATCGGGGCATGTTTTTCTGGCAGCATGGTGCCGGAAATCGATCCAAAGTAAACGTTATTGTCGTAAACAACTGACGACTGTTTTACTTACAATATACACTATTTTCGTTGAAAAGAATATTGGATTATTTTTTAAAAAGAAACATTTCGTGTTTTTAGTTGTTATTGTTTCTATGCAATTTGATTTCACCGCACGACTTGCGAGGCATGTGATTGTCACGTGATCGTAATTTACATAGCGCGGCAAAATATTATGGGCCAAAATGTAACGCAACTTCGCGGTGCAAAATAGGTATATCTTGACTATTTATATCACTTCTTTCATATTATTGACTGTTACATTACGATATCGTTAGCTAGGATGAAGTATAACGGTAGTTCTTAGTTTTTGCTAGAAGTTATTTGAAAGTGAGAGTAAAATTTACATGCTTATCATTACGACGACAAATGAAATATTTTCGATTTTTTTTCAACAAGCCGATATTAATAAAAATTAACAAATGGTTTCAAATATTACTTCACCAATTTGTATTATAACTCAGGTTTCCACATTAATCTATTTCTGATGATTATATGGCATCTCACTTCCGGTTCAGACAACCTTAACACGGACGAAAACAGCTTTATCATTTTTTGGTAATATATCGTTTATTTTATTATTTTTCTCTGGCAAATAGAATATCATAATAAGCGGTTTCCACTGTGCTGTTATTATTTATTTCTGACATAATTTCGGACTCCTGTGGTGCAATGCATGACTTTGCACTTGCAAAATACATTTCAAATGTTGCATGTGGTCAGGAAAGATTTTGGCAAAAGTTAATTGAATTGTCGGGGGCTTAAAATCCATGAACACTCATCGATATCCCTTCGATTGCCGATTGGCACTCATATTACGGTACTATGCCGACTGCATCATCGAGTATCTTGACGTGTGAACTGAAAGGTTTTGTAAAGATTACGTGGCAAGGTACGTACTCTGAATCAGCGAATAACATGTTAATTTGTTCCGAAATAGAGTGTGCAATATAAATGAAACTCCAGAATGATATTATGCATCACCCAACATCAATTAAATTGGTCAGCGAACCATGATAGAGACGTTTGTACCTGTAAGGTCAGTGGTCCGTAGTAGTAGCAGGGTCCAAGTGTTAAATTTTAAGTTTTTAATCCGAGAATCGTTTTCTTGCATGATGGATAAACAGGTTGGGTTGTTTTCTGGTGAAAATTGAAATACATGTAAATATTCATGATTCATTCCACTCTGGCATTTTACTTTTAAAAAAAATGCAAATTGGGAAAGTTCAAGGTATCTAACTTAATTTTGTGCAACACTATATGGTTCAGATTACAAATAAACTGTAATGGTAACACCTGTCCGAAAAAAAATCTGGATCCGCCCCTGGTCAGTTCTAAAGAAAATATCATAAAAAGTGTTGAACATGGAAAAAACATGACTAATAAAAATGCCTGTTAAATATTATATAAGAAAATAAACTTTGTAACAATGAAAACAATCAAAACATTAAATGATGTATTCTTTCTTGTATTTAACACGTGATCATTAAATGGACTGCATGATTGCCAGACATCGTATACATGCTGTGATGTTGTGGCCCAATATGGATTCAAACGTGTCCATCAAAGCCATTTTATCACTTTTTTTTTAAAAAATACACTGGGAATACATGATCTCTTATCAAAAACTCAAAATTTTCCTTGATGGAGACCTCCCTTCTAGTTGAGGCTATACCTCCCTCACATATCCTCCCCACCTAGTCACTTTCCTCATTGGTTAGTGCATTTTGCAACAGTTCATGGGGCCCCTTTATGGGTATCGAGCCTCGTATTGGTATGTCCTGGAATCAGAACTTTATTTTAGGTTACAACCAATATTAAAATCCAAATATGTTAAAGTTGAAAATTGTCACCTATTTGAAGAAAAAATATATCTAAATGAGGAAGTTATGAGGGATGGGGGACTTTGCGATAAAAAAAATTCTGTGATATGTATTTGCTGAGGAGAACCCCCATCCTGGTCTTAACAGTCCAAGGCCACTGGCATAACTGTTTGTGTATCAAATACTTGTATAAATACACATACATGCAATACGCCAGTGTGTAGTTTCATGAACATTCTTTTGTAACTTACAGAGCAGTATTAAACAACAAGAGGCTTGGAAATCTGTATATAATTTACCTGGCAAGTCTAATATATTTCACATGATGTGAAATTAGCAAGCAATGGTGAAGCTTAATTGACCATAAACTTGGAAAAAAATTGGGACTGTGATTAACTGTTGCCTCAGCACATTTCATGATAACACACAATACACTTGACTGTCTTATTGTAGAATGGGTTCCATGCTATACCCCTAGTTTACGTACGCAAGAAAATCATATTTTGAATATCAGAAAAATATGAACTCAAGATCACTCCCTCAAGCCTACCCTATTTTTTGCATAAAAATTGATAACTTAAGTTTGATGTGATTAATGTATTACAATATTTATTTGCAGTGAGATTGTTGTTTAATAACACAATGTGAATTAGTCCCCCATCGGTTCCCGGATGGGGGATATAGAAATTGATTTTAAGTTTCATGTTGTTACTATTAAAATAATCATACGAGGAGGTGTATACTGACATATGACCCATGGCAAAATCCTAGTTGACCTAAAGACATTTGTGACACACGTGCACTGCTGCTGTTCTGTAGGACATATATGTTTCATCCTCTACCAACAGGCACTAAGGAGATATTACAGCAGTCATATAATTATTCATTCGGAAGTCAACTCTTTATTTATGGCAGGTCCTCAGAGGTAAAATACATTTCAGACTATTGCCAACACAGACAATAGATAAGAGTAAATATTCGTTCACATCATTTTCAGCAACTTTAAATGGCGTTTAACCTGCACCTCAGCTGACTGTATTGTGTTTGTTTTTCCTAAAATGTTATAATCAAGAAAGCCTGAGTCTGGAGTACTTTCAGTTTTTTGATTTTATCAGTAATGGAGTTTCTAGCTAACATGTCTTACCAGCCGAGGAGAGAAGGTATACGTAACTTCTCGCTTTATTCGTCTAGCCTCTCTGAAGTACAAGTATATGCATTTATTCTGAATCAAAATCATCTTCCAATAGCATCTCAAACATCGTTATAAATGAGTGATTTATTTTACGTGTAAGTTTGAAATTCTCCCTGCAGCACCCTCTCAGTGCGTGCATGCTCTTATTGAACCTATTCGTTTTTATTCAAATACAAACGTTAACAGAAATATATCATTAAAGATAAATATTCATGATGATTATAATTCTTTCTTACGATTTGTGTCTCAGACTCGTAACTGACACTGTGTCGTTGCGCTTCTCACTGAAAGGCCCGGATATTGCGCTATTTTGGTCGTAGCTATTTTTTAGCACCGGCTTTCCCAAAAGATGAAACTGACCACACACTGGACGTCGGCTTCAGGTCATGTCATTACCAACTACGGAAACCTTCGTCAGGGGTTATATATTTTCAGTATCGACCCTATATTCAGGTTGTCACTTGACTAAATAGCCCCTTCAATTTCGATGTGTCAATATTTTGCGTGTTCATACCCTGCTACCTATATGTAGAGCAGAATTCGCGCTACAGATTTCACCTGTGCCAGAATTCATATACGACAGACAACTACTGGTAAACTTTCCTAATTTCGTGTGTTTGGTTTTCCCCATTTGACATTGAGTTTGATTAGGTATTGTTTTAACTTCTAAGATATACTACTTAGAACACCGCTAGTAACATTGCTCAAAAGACCGATAACACCGTATTTATTTTACTGCTGTAGACCGCTTAATACTTTACACTAGTACACTACTTTAAAAATAGAAAAAAAAATAGAAAAACGTCAGCAATATTCGATCAACAATGCATAACGAGCATATATATACCATTGTCGTATTTTAAATATTACCCAAACGATTTTCGTTTTTCAAAAAATATTTACTCTGAAAGTACGCGAAAAATCGGGGCGAACAATAGCATAAATACGCTCACCTGCTGACGTAGGGTTTTAGTCGCATCACATGTTACTACGACGCAAGATACATTACATGTACTATACCGCAAATTTTTCGTATGAACAGCGTCCTCGATATCCAGGGGTTTCGCTTACTTTCGCTCTCTACGTGAGCGTAAGCCCTGGATATCGAGGATGCTGATCAGCGACATCATTAATAGTTGTCGGTAGCGGTTGATTGAACGTAACGGCTCATTCCCCGAATACCAACTCTGGAAAATTCAAAGGAATGTGTTTATATAGGAAATCCTTTGAAGTTTAGTTATAGCCTGTTTCAACTAAGAATGTCAACTTATTTTGTATATATGATACTAAAGTCAATAATAAAATGGATAGAAAGTTTTTATTCATACATATAATAACTGTAATACACATTTAATACAGCACTAAGTAATAGAAAATAATCATTAAATATTGATATTTACATTATAAGAAAAAAATAGCATTACATTATATGAAAAAAAAAGCATTACATTATATGAAAAATAAAATTCCTTAATACAAGCCACATTGATACTAATGTCAGCAATAAAATAAAGTTTCTATTCATACATATAACAGTAATACACATTTAATACAGCACTAAAGGATAATTATTAAACATGAATATAAACAGTAAACCACTAAATGAAGCTGAAGTTTCTAGCACAAATCACATTCTCTATATATATCACTTAAGTCTCTAGCACAAAACACTCTATCCCAGATGCAGAAGCTGTGATGCTGAGTCGGCGTAGGTCATCAGGTCGATAGTTCCAGTCTGATAACGGTCTTTCAGGGTGTCCAGGCGTCTGTCGATGTTGGCGTATCTCTTCTTTCGGGGTTGAGTAGTGCCTCCTGCATCTCTCTGGATCCGGCTGATGTCATTCACGTTCTGTATGTCCTTAAACGTCTGGATGATGGTGTAGATGTTGGGGTGGGCATGCAGTACTCTTTTCTTCAGTTTTCCGTGCCAAGCTTCCAGATGGTTGGTAGTCCGAGGTCCTTCTGTTGAGAAGTGGTTCCAGGTTGGTCGGTCTCCTTCTACCCATTGCTCTGTAACGTAGTCTGTGAAAAGCAGCACGGGATGTGGTATGTCAGCATCATCAGCATCTTCAAGGGTTTGAAACCAGACGTCTTCTATGCGGTCTAAGGGGATGAGTGGAAGAACAGCAGCTCGGCGGACAAGTAGTTTGACGTGATCGTTCTCACGGTACAGTGTCTGGAGTCCGGTTGACTTGGCCTTTCGCCAAATACATTGAGTGTAATGGAAAAACAGCCTTTTATGTTGATTCCAGGGACGACACTGCGGATGGCGTTGTGTGCTGCTACCTCAAAATCGACGAAGGCTGTTGTGGGTAGGAATGGAATCTGAAAGTTTGCCATGTGCTCCTGTAGTAGCGTGAAGAAACGGTTGTAGATAGCCTGGCTCTTTCCGGGAAGTAGTGCATATGCAACTGGCCATGGGGTCATGATTCCTTCAATCTGTACGTGAATGGTGTAAATCTGGTAAAATATAGTAGGACAGGTGTAAAAGGTGCCGTCACTGAAGATTACATCGGAGGCTGCAAGTTCGGCCAGGTTCTCTGATGTAGCGAATGCAATTATTCTGTTGTTCTGTTCACCGTCGTCGAAGAGGAGAAATGGTTCGCCTGTAGATGTTTCTGTCCATCTACCATCCAAGGTGATGTCGGTCAAAGTCTTTGGTACCACACAATAACAGATAAAGTCACACAAGTTCACACAAATATGAAAATAAGTACAAGTTTTATATGACAATAATTATAAGAGAAATCACACAAGTCTGAAGGTACAAGTTTAACTAATATATATGTATCAAAGCACACAATAACAGATAAAGTCACACAAGTTCACACAAATCTGAAAATAAGTACAAGTTTTATGTGACAATAATTAGAAGAGAAATCACACAAGTCTGAAGTTACAAGTTTAACTAAAACGATGACAAATTCTGAATACAAAATTCACATTCACTGAGTAAAGAATGTTTCCAAGTACAGAGCGAAGTATAATAATTCTCCAAAGTGTGCTGCTGTTTTATACATTACCCATTTAACAGCTTGGGATCAGAACTCTAAATATTATTGATTCTTTTGCAATTATTAGCAGCTAAGTTATCAGAAGAACAGCTTGGGATCGGAACTCTAAATATTAATTATTATTTTGCAATTATTAGCAGCTTTTGATTATCTGATTAGTTATCAGAAGTTGATTTACCTGTGCAATTTACCTGTACACTTTACTGCAATAGACTATAACTCACTATCATCACAACTGACCACCTATGTAAACATGTGATTTTAAGCAGAGTTGGTATTCGGGGAAGACCCCAACGTAACGGATAACCGCCGATAGCAGGTTATACATAATATCGGCAGTCATCCGTGACGTTGGACATGCGTACATTTTAAAGAAATTATTCCGATATTAAACGTACCTGTAATTTTTTTACAATGAAGTCTGTATGTTCCATAGTTCTAATATGAACCATATTTATATGATAGGTTTTAAACACGAGGAAATAAACTGTCGAATACTATCGGCTGTCTTGCATTGGCGTCTTATTTCTATACTGAAGCAAAGCACTTGAAAATTACATTTGCTGAATGTCAACATCAGATATTTTACTTAGAGGAAGGGAGACAACCCCTACTTAAAACTCTTTCAAGCATGTCACCCTGTGGCAGGTGCTAATCACCTTCGTGACTGCTCTCTGGCTGTTTGGGCTCCCTTATGATTTACTTGCTTCACAGGATCAAGAGCTCCTGATTCCGTAAATATGTGTGAGGAAAACATATTGATTAATAAGTCAGCATGAATACAAAGCTGTCTAAACGTTCGGTTATATAACACCATATAGATAAATTTTGTGGATATAAAAAGTACTCCAGAAATGTTAAGTGAAGACATTGAGATGTGCTGATGTGATATTTACGGTCTATGTTATTGACACACCTTATAGCAGGCAAACAGAACATAATGCGCTGCCTGCAAAGCTGCGTCAGTCATATGGACTGTAAATGCCATATCGACACAGTTCAATGCTTACTTATTTGCTAAATGTGTGACATCATCGTAATGTTTCTTATGACGTCACATTTGATAACATATTATGTATTTACAAAATCAATGATGGTAGTATTACACCTCATACAGGGACTGAATGAAGTTTTTTTTAACATTCATGATCTTACGCAACGCAAATCGGTAACATACATACATGTATATATTTAAGCCCAGCAGGATGAATATATCCAAGTTGCGTTCATACCGGTATGAATATTTAAAATCTCCGTTCAGTACAATTCCATACTCATTCTGAATTATAGTTACATATGTATAAATGATCTAAAAAAAAATATTGCAGAGTTTTGTACCTTCGGTACAAAAGACATTCCTGGAAAAGCCTCATGTCATCTCAATGTTTGCAAGACGGGAGGAGAAAAATCAAAATGCAAATGAATGCAATTTCTTCTGATAATGTTAATATAGGGACTTCCAGGGAATATAGGGATTATAAGGAAATATAACGGCCTGTGTGTATGATAGATACAATGTATATCTTGCTATATACTAATAAGAAAATTGATTGTTTGTAGACCATTTGTGTTATATATAATATGTATAAATGATCTAAAAAAATAAATAAATGTATAAATGATCTGAAAAAAATAATTTGCAAATATTTGCAGTATTGCAGAGTTTTGTATCGTCGGTACAAACGACATTCCTGGAAAAGCCTCACGTCTTCTCAATTAACACTTACTGTTAGTGTATTATATATAATACATTGTTTGTGTAAAAAGTTAAACGTTGATATCACATATTTCGAAACTGATGAATCTTATTGAAGATGCGTTATATATATTTAAAAATTATCTACTCGATTTCGCTGGCCTGCGTGATGTGTGTGTGTGTGATTTCTAGCGCACGACGTTCATTGGCAATAGTCGTGTTTAAAACCTTTACAGTTAGTGTTTACTTTTCATTGGGACTTAAAGTGTTAATAATGTGATGAAATCGGTTGCCATATTCGATTTCAACGGAACATCAATATTCGGGTGTTATCCTAAGTTTAATGACACGGTTTAGGTATTGCGTGGCTTTACGCTTGTGACGGGATGCTGGTTTAACAAATAGATTTTTTTCACCTAATCAAGCTGATGGAAAACCGGCATTGCTACAGTCACTTTCTGTTTTACAAGCAATTGAAACGAATAACACTATAACACTGGACTAGCGATGGTATTGCTTCAAAGGCAGATTTATCAAGTAGAAGAACTGCGGGTTTTCTTTACACATTACGAAAAATGCTTCATGCATATGTGTTTGTAATGGGTATATAAAACAATGAATTAGTAAAATTGATTTCCTACAAGATGGCTGTGTGATTAACATGCCTTATCGACGATCACCTATAATCCCGCGAATTACGACAGCGGTTTTATCCTCGACTGATTGGTTGAACTTTCCCCGTTATATTTCATTAGATGGCTATTTAAGATATGAATCTACGTCCAAAATCCAAGCCCCCATCGCGCGCACATCCATCACAGAGCCTAGCGGATTGTGTTATCAGCCCGTATGGTACGTCTCCCAAGCCGACTAAACGTCTATCTGACACAGATTCACGCGCTCTGATGTCCCGCAGACGCTTCAGCATGAGACCAGGCGGTCGGTCTAATCGGAGTCTGTCAAAGAATTCCCTCCTGACCTTCTCCGGTTTTTGTCAAATTAATTCAAGTTGCTTGGAGTCAATAGTCCTTTGCTAACGTGCATGTAAATTTACGGGAGAGATTTTTTTTCCCACAGTTTCCGTTTCTTAATTAGAATCGCCAGAGACGTAAGCATAGCTAACCAGAACGGAAATCTTATATGAGTAAAAATGCCTATCGAAAATGCCGGTTCCCAACACTGCGTATACTTAACTGGAGGTTAAGCCTTCAAATCAAATAAATTCTACGTTCAGAGAGAACATGCTGCCTCCGATCATTGCAAGACAACATTAATTGACGGAAACGATAATCGGGTACTATTTACTCTTATCTCCAATCATCCAATCTTCACTTCCGGTCATCCATTGATTTCGTTCGGAATATTAAGTCTCAACATTCTTTACGAATAACCACTGAATTTTGAGATGTCAAACAACTGGATTTAAGTATCGAATTTTTGATATTTCGGGGCCTCCCAATGCGCAGGGGCGCGGGCAGCTTAACCACTGAATTTTGCGATGTCAAACAACTGGATTTAAGTATCGAATCTTTGATATTCCGGGGCCTCCCAATGCGCAGGGGCGCGGACAGCTATCCCCACCTACGGCCATGTATGTGTACTATTATGTACATAATAAATTATATACATACAAAACCCGTGGGGAAGGGATGTTTGAACCACAATTCAACAAGTTTGTACCACAATTCAACAATTCAACTAATCAGATTATCCGAATTCCATTTTGTGTCTAACGTTTGGTGTTTTTGCTGTTTATTTTCGGAATGGAGCCAGGATTGAGCATGTCCCGCTCTTTTCTCGATTATAGTAACTTCCAGTTTGTCATTTTTTTCAGAGAATCAAAACTGGATAGGTGGAAAAAATGTTAGCAATTTAGTTATTCAGTCTATCTCTTTAGCCGCCCTACAGCTGAAACTGTGTGAAGTTGTAAAGACTGTGTGAAGTTGTAGAGACTTGGTTAAGTTGTAGAAACTGTGTGCAGTTGTAGAAACTGTGTGAAGTTGTAGAAACTGTTCGAAGTTGTAGAGACTGTATGAAGTTGTAGAGACTGTATGTAGTTGTAGAAACTGTGTGTAGTTGTAGAAACTGTGTGAAGTTGTAGAAACTGTGTGTAGTTGTAGAAACTGTGTGAAGTTGTAGAAACTGAAGTTGTAGAAACTGTGTAAAGTTGTAGAGCCTGTGTGAACTTGTAGAAACTATGTAAAATTGTAGAGACAGTGTGACGTTGTAGAGACTGTGTGAAGTTGTAGAAACTGTGTGAAGTTGTAGAAACTGTGTGAAGTTGTAGAAACTGAAGTTCTAGAAACTGTGTAAAGTTGTAGAGCCTGTGTGAACTTGTAGAAACTGTGTAAAGTTGTAGAGACTGTGTGACGTTGTAGAGACTGTGTGAAGTTGTAAAAAAAGTGTGAAGTTGTAGGGTATTCGGGGAAGAGTAGAAACTGTGTAAAGTTGTAGAGACTGTGAAAATGTAGAAACTGTGTTAAAATGTAGAAACTGTGTTAAGTTGTAGAGACTGTGAAACTGTAGAAAATGTGTTAAGATGTAGAAACTGTGTGCAGTTGTAGAGCCTGTGTGAAGTTGTATAAACTGTGTGAAGTTGTAGAGACTATATGAAGTTGGAGAAACTGTGTAAAGTTGTAGAGACTGTGTGAAGTTGTAGAAACTGTGTTAAGTTGTAAAAACTGTAAAGTTGTAGAGACTGTGAAGTTGTAGAAACTGTGTAAAGTTTTAGAAACTGTGTGAAGGTGTATAGACTGTGTGAACTTGGAGAAACTGTGTAAAGTTTTAGAGACTGTGTGAAGTTGTAGAAACTGTGTGAAGTTGTAGAGACCGTTTGAAGTTGTAGAAACTGTGAAGTTGTAGAAACTGTGTAAAGTTGTAGAAACTGTGTGAATTTGTAGAAACTGTTTGAAGTTGTAGAAACAGTGTAAAGTTGTAGAGACTGTGTGACGTTGTAGAGATTGTGTGAAGTTGCAGAAACTGTGTGAAGTTGTAGAAACTGTGTGAAGTTGTAGAAACTGTGTAAAGTTGTAGAGACTGTGTGACGTTGTAAAGATTGTGTGAAGTTGTAGAAACTGTGTGAAGTTGTAGAAACTGTGTGAAGTTGTAGAAACTGTGTTAAAATGTAGAAACTGTGTT
Source organism: Mizuhopecten yessoensis (assembly GCF_002113885.1). Classification (NCBI taxonomy): domain Eukaryota; kingdom Metazoa; phylum Mollusca; class Bivalvia; order Pectinida; family Pectinidae; genus Mizuhopecten; species Mizuhopecten yessoensis. Next base: position 898,559 of record NW_018407364.1, read on the forward strand.
AAGTTGTAGAGACTGTGAAACTGTAGAAAATGTGTGAAGCTGTAGAGACTGTGTGAAGTTGTAGAGCCTGTGTGAAGTTGTAGAAACTGTGTAAAGTTGTAGAGACTGTGTGAATTTGTAGACTGTGTGGAGTTGTTGAAACTGTGTAAAGTTGTAGAGACTGTGTGAAGTTGTAGAGACTGTGTGAAGTTGTAGAAACTGTGTTAAGTTGAAGAAACTGTAAAGTTGTAGAGCCTGTGTGAAGTTGTAGAAATTGTGTAAAGTTGTAGAAACTGTGTGAAGGTGTATAGACTGTGTGAACTTGTAGAAACTGTGATATGTTGAAGAGACTGTGTGAAGTCGTAGAAACTGTGTGAAGTTGTAGAGACTGTGTAAAGTTGTAGAGACTGTTTGACGTTGTAAAGATTGTGTGAAGTTGTAGAAACTGTGTTAAGTTGAAGAAACTGTAAAGTTGTAGAGACTGTGTGAAGTTGTAGAAATTGTGTAAAGTTGTAGAAACTGTGTGAAGGTGTATAGACTGTGTGAACTTGTAGAAACTGTGATAAGTTGAAGAGACTGTGTGAAGTTGTAGAAACTGTGAGTTGTAGAGACTGTGTAAAGTTGTAGAGACTGTGTAAAGTTGTAGAGACTGTGTAAAGTTTTAGAAACTGTGTGAAGGTGTATAGACTGTGTGAAGTTGTAGAAACTGTGTAAAGTTGTAGAGACTGTGTGACGTTGTAAAGATTGTGTGAAGTTGTAGAAACTGTGTGAAGTTGTAGAAACTGTGTAAAGTTGTAGAGACTGTGTGACGTTGTAGAGACTGTGTGAAATTGTAGAAACTGTGTGAAGTTGTAGAAACTGTGTGAAGTTGTAGAAACGGTGTAAAGTTGTAGAAACTGTGTAAAGTTGTAGAGACTGTGAAAATGTAGAAACTGTGTTAAAATGTAGAAACTGTGTTAAGTTGTAGAGACTGTGAAACTGTAGAAAATGTGTTAAGATGTAGAAACTGTGTGCAGTTGTAGAGACTGTGTGAAGTTGTAGAAACTGTGTGAAGTTGTAGAAACTGTGTTAAAATGTAGAAACTGTGTTAAGTTGTAGAGACTGTGAAACTGTAGAAAATGTGTGAAGCTGTAGAGACTGTGTGAAGTTGTAGAGCCTGTGTGAAGTTGTAGAAACTGTGTGAATTTGTAGACTGTGTGGAGTTGTTGAAACTGTGTAAAGTTGTAGAGACTGTGTGAAGTTGTAGAGACTCTGTGAAGTTGTAGAAACTGTGTTAAGTTGAAGAAACTGTAAAGTTGTAGAGCCTGTGTGAAGTTGTAGAAACTCGGTAAAGTTGTAGAGACTGTGTGAAGTTGTAGAGCCTGTGTGAAGTTGTAGAAACTGTGTGAAGTTGTAGAAACTGTGTTAAAATGTAGAAACTGTGTTAGGTTGTAGAGACTGTGAAACTGTAGAAAATGTGTGAAGTTGTAGAAACTGTGTTAAAATGTAGAAATTGTGTTAAGTTGTAGAGACTGTGAAACTGTAGAAAATGTGTGAAGTTGTAGAAACTGTGTGAAGTTGTAGAAACTGTGTTGAAATGTAGAAACTGTGTTACAATGTAGAAACTGTGTTAAGTTGTAGAGACTGTGAAACTGTAGAAAATGTGTGAAGCTGTAGAAATTGTGTGAAGTTGTAGAAACTGTGTGAAGTTGTAGAAACTGTGTTAAAATGTAGAAATTGTGTTAAGTTGTAGAGACTGTGAAACTGTAGAAAATGTGTGAAGTTGTAGAAACTGTGTGAAGTTGTAGAGCCTGTGTGAAGTTGTAGAAACTGTGTGAAGTTGTAGAGCCTGTGTGAAGTTGTAGAAACTGTGTTAAGTTGAAGAAACTGTAAAGTTGTAGAGACTGTGTGAAGTTGTAGAAATTGTATAAAGTTGTAGAAACTGTGTGAAGGTGTATAGACTGTGTGAACTTGTAGAAACTGTGATAAGTTGAAGAGACTGTGTGAAGTTGTAGAAACTGTGTGAAGTCGTAAAGACTGTGTTAAGTTGTAGAAACTGTGTGAAGTTGTAGAGACTGTGTGAACCTGTAAAAACTGTGTGAAGTTGTAGAAACTGTGTGAAGTTGTAGAAACTGTTTGAAGTTGCAGAAACTGTGTAAAGTTGTAGAAACTGTGTAAAGTTGTAGAGACTGTGTGAAGTTGTAGAGACTGTGAAGTTTTATAGATTTGGTAGTGACGACAAAAGCGTATCGTGAATACTTCGTTCCTGGAATGGGTTTTTATGAATACAGGGACTTTTTTTTATCCCTATGAGGGAATGATTAACTATTGAATCCCTGTGAGGTATGTAGCGGGAATTGAATTGGTGATTAGAGGGTAAAGTGAAAAAGTAATCTGTTTGAGGTGTTATAGTGAATATTTAATCTGTTTGAGGTGTTATAGTGAATATTAAATCTGTTTGAGGAGGTATAGTGAATATTAAGTCGGTTTGAGGTGTTGTAGTGAATATCAAATCTGTTTGAGGTGTTATAGTGAATATTTAATCTGTTTGAGGTGTTATAGTGAATATTAAATCTGTTTGAGGAGGTATAGTGAATATTAAGTCGGTTTGAGGTGTTGTAGTGAATATTGAGTCTGTTTGAGGTGTTAAAGTGAATATTGAGTCTGTTTGAGGGGTTATTATAAGACTGGTGCTAATTCCAAGCCCTGATTGGAGGAGCGACGTCATGTGACGAGTCTATAACTATGTTACAGACCTCGTTCTATGAATAGAAAAGTGTTACAAACCTCGTTCTATAAATAGAAAAGTGTTACAGATCTCTACCTGCAGGGTTTAAATAGAAAAGTGTTACAGACCGCTATTAAAAGTAGGCCTAGGTTATTTCCAAGCCTGTCTGTAATTCTGTTACCAATCACACTACTGAATTAAACTACAAATGAACTATCTCATCAAATTCTGAACTATGTGAATATTGATTCCAAAATGGTCCATGCAATTCATGTGTTTATGACATGAACAATTATTAATATCATTGTAAAATGTCCTATGATACGGTGGTGAACAATTGTGGACTTCAGTTTCGGTCTATCCATAGGGAATAGACCTCCCCTGAAGTCCATAATTGTATAGTATAGTGAAAATTGAAATCCCTCTAAAGCAATTAATGAATACTGAATCAGCTTGAGGGGACATTGAGAATATTTAATCTGTTTGAGGGGAATTGGGAATATTCAACCTGTTTAAGGGTTTCATTGTTTTGAGTGGCTATACTAAATTTCCGTAATGAGTATAGTGATTATTGAATCCCACAAAAGGGTATAGTGAATTTTGAATTCCTGTTAAGGTGTATTGTAATGTTTGAATTTCTGTAAGGGTAGAGTGAATCCCTGTAAGGATAAGAGTGAATATCGAATCCCTGTAAAGGGTATAGTGAATATTGAATCTCTTTAATGGGAATAATGATTTTGAATCCCTGTAGGGGGTAAAGTGAATATTGAATCTCTGTAAGAGGTATATTGAATAATGAACCTTTGTAAGAGGTAAAGCGAAAAATGAATCCTTGTCAGGGGTATAGTGAATATTGAATCTTTGTTCATTTACAGTGAATATCGATATACTGTAAGGGCTATAATAATTATTGAATCCCTGTACGGGTTATAATGAATATTGAATCACTGTAAGGGATATAGTGAATATTGAATCTCTTTAATGGGAATAATGATTTTAAATCCCTGTAGGGGGTAAAGTGAATATTGAATCTCTGTAAGAGGTATATTTAGGGGATAGTATGTTGTTTTGAGTGGCTATACTGGCGATTAGAACATGACATTTGGGTTTTAACTCGAGAACGATAGGATCCTTGTTCATTTACAGTGAATATCGATATACTGTAAGGGCTATACTAATTATTGAATCCCTGTACGGATTATAATGAATATTGAATCACTGTAAGGGATATGGTGAATATTGAATCCCTGTAAGAGGTAGTAAATATTGAATCTATGTAAGAGGTAGTAAATATTGAATCTATGTAAGAGGTAGTAAATATTGAATCTATGTAAGAGGTAGTAAATATTGAATCTATGTAAGAGGTAGTAAATATTGAATCTATGTAAGAGGTAGTAAATATTGAATCTATGTAAGAGGTAGTAAATATTGAATCTATGTAAGAGGTAGTAAATATTGAATCTATGTAAGAGGTAGTAAATATTGAATCTATGTAAGAGGTAGTAAATATTGAATCTATGTAAGAGGTAGTAAATATTGAATCTATGTAAGAGGTAGTAAATATTGAATCTATGTAAGAGGTAGTAAATATTGAATCTATGTAAGAGGTAGTAAATATTGAATCGATGTAAGAGGTATAGTGAATATTGAACTACATTAAGGGTTATAATCATTATTGAATCCCTGTGAGGGGTATATTGAAAACCGCATCACTGCCAGTTTTTTTTTTTAGACAATACTGTATTCCTGTAAGGGGTACAGTTAATATTTAATTCCTGTGTGAGAAACATGGATACTGTATGGGTTATGTTCAATTTTGAATCCCTGTTAGGGGCTACGGCGAATAAGAGGGTACAGTAAGTACTTAATCCTGCACAGGCTTATAATAAATAATGAAGTTTCTCTTTGAGGAATAGTAAATACTGCGTTCTTTTAAAGGGGTATAGCGACTACAGATCCTTATATTACTACTTAAAGGACGAAATGCATGCACCATTGATACAAGATACTTTGTTATAATTAGAATGGATTATGTGATGTCAAATGATGAATAAATATATATTTCTCCGTACATTTTTGTGAGTTCATATTTGTCGGGAATAGAATGTTTTGATTATTTGAAGACACTTGTGGGGAAAACAAAAACCCTGAAAAATTACTATAAAGCGACGTATCGCCGAACACACCAGGAAGAATGGATCGCCTCCCTTTGTTCGTATTTTCTTTAGTTTCTTCATAACGACATTCCTGTATACGTTACCGGCGCCTAGTACATATATCGAAAAGTTTAAATTTTGAAGCACTGTCGTTAAAAACATCAAACAAACCAAATATATAAAGATTAAGTCGGTATATTAAACATGAATATTTCACGTTTACCGTGTACCTGCTTCGTAGTCAACTTATAATTGTAACTATTTGTATCTCTAAAATGGTGCAACTTTTTTTTGTTCAGGTGATAGCCTAATCGAGAATCATCGGCACTTTCAGTATTCTAGAAAATGCTTTCTATTTTCTTGTTTACGGAAAATGCCGACGGTTCCCGATTGGGGATAGTCGAAACTTCCGGCAATATCCATTTATCTCTGATAAGGCTATTTGGTGTTTCAACATAGGGCTTTTTTTCTTACCAGATTTATTCAGATTTTCGTATTCGTTCATTTGATCTCACGTATTCAAGATGAATTTTGTCAAATAATCAGCCTTAGGGTACAAGCTTACCGAGGGGATACGCGATTACAACAGCATGCCATATTTCATATAAGTAACTTACCTGTTATTTGTTTACGTATTTTTGTTGTATTATTTTTTCATAGTGACTGTTCATCTCCGTTATATGTTGTGATATGTGTATGTCCATGTTCCTGTCTTGATAAAGGGGCGGGTCGCCCTGAAAATTTGACAAATTCCTTTGTCTGCACGGTCGTCGTTATTACTTTTTTGCCCATAATATATGAACATAACACAACAAATTCTGATGGAATACTATAGGTTAAGTGCCTAAGTAAATTCTATTTGCGAAAAATCGGAAATATGCATAAATGCTCATGCAAGTATATTTCATACTGATTATAAACATTCAGAAGGATTAAGTACAAGGTCTTACAACCGATGAGGCTCTCTACTGCAAATATTCGTACAATTAAGATATTCGTATCGAAGCTTGTATAGTCTCTTAGATATCTGTTTCAATATGAAACAAGCAATGAAAAAAAAAATATTTGTTTTAAATCACAGACCCTTTAAATTTGAGATCATAGAAGATAATAACGGAGAATTTTTTTCATTGTGATCATAGTCCCGTACGCGTGTTGTCCCTATTAAAGGTATTTGGCCTATTAAACACAATTTAGAAATTGAGGCTGGTAGTGCTAAAAAGATTCCTCGACAATCCCGACTATGTAAATTCTGCAATACTGTAGAAGATGAAGTACATTTTATATTTAAATGCAAAATAAATTTAAATATGAGGACTACGTTTCTCCAAAAAAAAATAATTAACCCATCATTGCCTGATCTACAAAAAATAATATTATTATTGTCATCTAATGACCCACAGCTTTTGCAGGAAATAAGCCTCTTTATTAAAAGTCATTTGAACTGAGGAAGGCAGGCTTGCAGAATGCATAATTATTCAGTATCAATGTTTGTTTGATGTTTGCAGCTCGATCCTTGTAAATTGGATGTAAAAATGCAATAAAGTTGATTGATTGATTAAAACGTAGTTCGCTAACAGATGTCTCTACAGTTTGGTTTGGCTTGTTTGTGTTTTACGTCCTATTAACAGCTATGGTCATTTAAGGACGTGCCAGGTTTTGGTGGTGGAGGAAAGCCGGAGTTCCTGGAGAAAAACCACCAACCTACGGCAACTGGGCACCCCACGTAGGCCTCGAACCCGCGACCCAGTGGAGGAGGGCTAGTGGTAGTAGAATGGCAGACGCCTTAACCACGGTGGCCCCCTGTCTGTACAATATAATCGGAACTTTTATTAACGGATATTTTATTATTATTTTTTTGTCATAAAAAAAACTGTTCTACGAGCCGATTAGTTAATAAGCACTGACCAAGATTTGCACGTTAGGTCGCGGCAGGGACGTCCATTGAATAATATCGTGTTGTATATTTTCTATGTGTTCCCTCTAAAAATTATCTCATTCACCCTTGAAATTTCATAATGAGCTATTGTAACCTATGATTTGGAGATGTTCAAATGTGTCTTCAGGGGTGAATGAGTTAAAGAAATACATATTCGTGTTTTTGAATTTCAGCAACATATTGTTAATTATAACTTTTTTTCCCAATGAAATAGCCGTTAATTTCTCATCTCTCTTTAGTTAAAGAAATCTGTTCCAGGCCCACGTTTCTCCGTAGCAGATGTCACAACAGTACATTACGTTACAGATACTGCAGGCCGACCGACTGCCGGGCAGACGACCTAACCATAAACAATCTAACTATTGTCCAGCCGATGTAATTTTGATCACCAATTTCATCATTGGCATTACTTCGTCGACTCTTTGAATAGCATTGTATAACCACAATATCTAATTGATAAAAAGTCAACTGCCGTATACAGAATGATATCAGTTCAAATCCGTTCTGTATTGCGCAGTGGTAGTTTTTTATGCATCAGAGGATACGTCGCTGTCAAACGTTCAAAAGACGTGTCTTGTGTGATATGCACGGCGTTCTGCCAGTCACGTGGACGCTTAACGTTTTCTTCATTCATTCGCAATAATAGGATAACATCTAGGGGGAATAAATTTCCGGAAAATATAATTAAAAAGTAATTACTAGAATATTAGAGAGCTAGTGACCGCCTATGCTTTGATAATATATAGCGAGACCGGTGGTTAGGTGGCCGATGAGGTGGTGTTGTGTACCCAGGGGTCAGAGGGCCAATGACCACGAAAATTAATTCAAACCACGCGGAAGTAAGAAAATAAATAACGATAATAGCATTTCAACCAAATATTGAGAAATTTGAGTTTCCGAGAAGATGATTGTAATCCCTTTAAGGTTAAACGCGAATTTAGAACTTTAATTTGGACAAAATCATGTTTAAACAATAAATATCGATGTGGAATAACAATAAGATTTGAAAAAAACCCGAGCGGTTTCTCTCCAAAGAGATGGTGTTAGTCAATTTTTCTATTTTTATTTGTACAATGCTGATTATGTTTATGTCCATTCCATCTTGCCCACTCATTCCAGTCGGCGGTGTCTGATCTATGGGCATGGTCTCCATATTATCTTAAAACAGCTGCAAACGTTATGATCACCACCTTCCACCTAAACTTGAAGACATAATTAATATACATGTATTAAAAAAAAATGTTTGTTTCCTGCTCCATGTCTGAAGTAAATGAGTGTAGTTAGGTAATACATTTTATTTTTCACTGTTATTTAGTTTATATACATGTATGATAATAATCTTAACTTTTACAGTGCTTCTTTGAAAATTGTCAAAAAAATGTTTAGGTTATAGGCACGAACAATTACAGTAGGTAGGGAAGCCGGAAACAGACAACGTTTTTTTATTAGGTCTGGCCCTAGAATCTCGAAACTTCCTAAACCCATTCTTAGTGCTTAACTTTAAGCATATACTTAAAAAAAGTGTATCTCAAAGATTCTCAATTAAACCATTCTCCTTCCTTAACTTTAATAATTTGCTTAACTTTAAGCCTATTCTCCGGACAGGTAAATATCTCGCGCATGCGCGTCTCGCTCACCATGCACGTACATACGCGTACATGGGGACACGTACGCTTACACCTGGTTACATTCTCCCCTGCTTCGAGAAATGTCTCCGACATTTGTGCAAAGACATTGCTTTAATATCTCCATGCACTATTCCCTGCACTAGTAGCAGAAGAATAACATACAATAGTAAGAAGATTACATTAGAATGCTAATTAACTATCCTCATATTGTATGGGACATTATTAACGATTGGCGAGGTAGGCCTTAAACATAATTTCCTCTTTTCAAAGAAAATTGTACCACTCTGCCAGTAATCGGGCAAGAATATTCACAGTGGGCACTATGGGAATGCGGACAACCAATGACCATTATGTAAAAAATGATGTACGGGTATCACTACAAACGGGTTATAATACCTAAATATTTTAACATATTCCACGGACACAGTATCTAGATATCATGAGATATCATACACCCACCCTTACGAGTAGATGTAGACATGATATTCCTATTACAGATAATTATTTTAAACCTACCACAAGTTCACCTAACAAGGGAGTCAACTCCAAACCCAGATGATACTAGATAATGATGAAATATCAGAAGTATATAAATGAGATATGAATAATAAAAATAATTAATAACAAAGGATCAGACGATCTAGCGAATCCAGTGGTGGGGGATAGCCCTACCTACCAGTACTAAGGGTAGATAATCCAATAATAGCTAAAACTTCATTTTCGCTAAAAACAGAATAAATTCTTGGTAACTGGGACTTGTCAATCCGAGGCTCATGTTTAGCTCAATTGCTATACTGGTGTTTCTTTGTAACCTGACCTCCTAGCCTGTTGTGCGTAATACCAAGAACCATACCGGTCTGGGGCGTTGCGCGTCCGATTGGAGCGTCTTACCGAGACTGGTGATGGAGTGCGTACTGCAGCCACCCTTTCGGGATTCGCAGCAACCACCTCTGGTTCCGGACCCATTATGGATTCGATGTCAGCCACGTCTGACGAAGCGTCACTCACCGTGAGATGAGATTCATCGAGGGTTATAACCTCTGGAATGGGTTCAATTGGTCGTATTCCTGGGTTACGCAACTGTCGTCGCTTTGGTCGCGGGGGCGGAGCAGGTGGAAAATCGTCACTACTGCTCGATTCATCCGACGATGATACCTCGTCCTCGACTATAGCGGGTTCTGACTGCCTAGGTCTCGCTTTACAGCGATCAACCTGTACAGGAACATCTATGGGTATAGATTGGAAAGGGAGCAGCATGTTCCGGTGAAGGGTTCGCTTTTTCCCTTTTACAGATTCGACCTTTACCTCATATACCTCCGTTGACATATAAACAATGGCTTCATTCCCGGGGAAAACCCCGGAACTCCGGAAGTAGTACACACGGCCTGTTGCTGACGTCACGCACACAGGGGCTTGACTCGCTAAATAACAAGTGGTGTTGTTTTTTCCGTTACCGACCAAGTTGTTGTGGTTGTGTTCCACACGTTCACTCTTCCTAGCTCCCGTCCAAAATGTTCTTTTCTAACTTTTAGTAAGACCACGTTGGGCGCCATTTGTACCCCTTTCTCAACCACAAATGAGATTAAGTCGTAGGTTTTCTTTTATATGTTTATTCCATAGACGAGAGCCTGCAACACGAATAACGCATTGCAGGTAATCACATACAATGTATAAATGAGAAATGGAATACAGATGAAATAGACATTGTGAAATATGAGTAATGATAATCTACAATGACTTACCAGGAGACAGCAGGGATCAGTGAAGGGTAATACGTCTGCTCTGTGAGGTGTCGTATCATTGAGTCACGCCACGTATACAGGTGCGGGGACAGGTAAATATCTCGCGCATGCGCGTCTCGCTCACCATGCACGTACATACGCGTACATGGGGACACGTACGCTTACACCTGGTTACACATGTATTCAAAATGGCAAAGCAGAATTTAAAAGGCTTTTTGTTTGTGCTTAACATCAGCTATGGTCTTATAAGGACGTTTCAGGTTTTGGTGGCTTCGAACCCCTGAACCAGTGGTGGAGGGCAAGTTAGCATAAACATTCAGCGGCTCGGCCACAGCGCCCCCTAGTTTTAAAGGAAAAAAGACTTTTATAATTGACTTGCTAGTTCACATATATACAACATTGTTAATACTTGCCATATACGTAAATAAGCCACAGGTATCCCTCCCTTCAGTAGGGGGGGAATCGCATTCTCGATACTCCAGGGGTTACACTCACTTACGCTCTCCGTACCCCTGGAATTAGTCCGAATTATTCTGACGTTTTATCGACTTTTTTCATATCGGTCTGTCGTCGATTAACGTCAGAACTCCGGCCCTCTATAATATGCGGGAAATATGCGCCCCGCGCCCGGAGCGCACTTCAAACTGATATTTTAGAAACAAATCGTCACCTTTGCACACATGTTGCATATGGATCGAAAGATCTATTCTTTATGCACTAGGTGGTATCAATAACATGTTTCAAAGATCATTACGAACAGTATTTTCCAACGTTTTCTATACCAACCCATGTTTTTAATGGAAATTAGGCCATGAGCAATGTCACATGACTTGACGAGATCTCGCGTTACCGAAGGTATTTCCCAACGTTATGACGTAGGCCGGCGAGATTTTAGTCACGTGGCATTAGAAGGCGGGGCTATCAAAAAACTAGAGTAAAACAGAGTAAGTTTGAAAAAATAAGTTTTTAGTTATTGTATTGGATGTTTGAGGCATGTAATGTATGTTCATCTTGTGCATAAAGAATAGATCTTTCGATCCATGTGCGACATGTGTGCGAAAGTGACGATTTGTTTCTAAAATATCAGTTTGAAGTGCGCTCCGGGCGCGGGTCGCATATTTCCCGCTAGTCCGAATTATTCTGACTACCATCAATGACAATTGTTTTATTCTCATAAACAATACAGTGTAGAGAATACATATATACAAATGGGTGGCAATAATACATGGTGGAACAGGATGGACATTAGTATTGTAAATTAATTATGTCATTAATATTGGTAATAAATTTAGCCAATGATGCCAATTCATGTTGTGTTACATAATTGAATAATGTATGATATTTAAATGTGTTTGGTCTTTCATAATGATAGCTGGACATATGTTTTCGCCTACTATTGAGAATTGGTTGATGTGTACATGTAAACAGATAATGAAATTCGTCGCCAATTTCTCTTAAATAACATAAACTACATAATCTATTTGCACGTGGTATATTGAACCGCCTACCACTTTCGATTGGTAACTTAGTATTACATGTTCTAAACTTACAATACGCTTTGGCTAGTTTCGGAGGGAGTTCTAGTAAGTACTTTTCTAAACAAAGTTCGTACTTATATATTCTATAATTGGTTCCTTTCGGAGAAGTATACATTTCATTTCTCCAGTTTGATATAAATTTTCCTTTTAGTTTATAAAATATGGTACTTTTTAGCCCATGTATACTTTGAAACTCTTGACTATTAAATATATGTATCAGACTGCATTCTTCAAAAACCCTTTTCGCATATTTTAGCCATGATGATTCATAATTTGATAAAATTGCTAACAGTTTATTATTCAATTTATTCTGGTTGTTTTTTGTCAATTTAGCCCAAAATCCGACCATTCTTACTTTGACATTAATATCTAGCGGAAACCTTCCAAGTTCTCCGTATATCATAAAGTTCGGTGTAGACGTTTTAACATTATGTTACCCTGGAATTTGTCATAGCAGAAGTGAAGGTTCACTGTGCACCACCTTGTGAATGAGACGAAAAGACTAGTAACCTCTCGGTCGCGTAACGGAAAAAAATGACTGACTTTGAAGTCGGTTGCCGCTCTTCTGTATATACAATTGGTATATATCAGCCTAGTGATTGATCATTGATCAGTTTCTTTACCTGAGACCAATCGGATAGCTAGTCGCGTGCCTTCAATTTTGCTATGACAGATGGGGGAATAGTGATACATCTTTAAAAACAACTCATACTGTTTAAGGATTTTTTTTACCGCATTTGGTATCAAACGTCCTTACGCCCAAGAATAATGAATGTTGTAGAAAGGAAAGGCCATGGTCTTCAAGATAATTAATATAATCTTCCATTGACCTGAGGGTATGATAGAGAAATCTTAACCCGAAGGGTGGTACTCTTGATTGTGTAACCCAAGGCTTATAACAAGCAGAGTGTCAGACATTAAGGATTATCTGCCCGAGAGTTAAGATTTCTCTTGCATACTTTTTTGAAAGCTATATTTTTTTCTCTCGTACCCACTCAATTTTAGTTCTGATATAATATAGGGTTTGAACGGTGTATTTTTTAAATGTTCATGCCGGTATGAACGCAAATAGGTTACAGCCATATTAAACACGAAACCAGCATCGTTTTGTATATATGCGTCGTCCTTTAAACGACATTGGCAGAACAGCCCTTTATAAACAAAATTGGCGCCAATAATTAATCGTAGTCATTTGAACGTTTGACGCAGGGGCATTCTCCATATTATCCGAAGCAAAGCGACAAGACTCTCATTAAACAAGGGTAATCTATGCCGTCATAAGTTATCTACGTGTTACGTCACAAGATTTTTGCTTTCACATGTACATTTCGGCAATGGATAGTATTAACTGATCTACATATCTTATCGCCATAGAGGAACCCGGGAGCCTGATACGCACAGTGTCGGTGTGAATGGGAATGTCTGTGTGAGGGTGCGTTCGATTCGGTACGAGTTCCTGTGTGTGTATAGTGTCCGAGTGTATAGTCCTTTACAATAATGAGTTGTCTTTGTGTTTCAGGTATTTGTGTTAATATTGAATAAAATTATAAGGAATACCCACGGATTGGTACTTCTTTACTAAATTCCGTAAGACGGGAACCCCGAGTGACATAAATATATATTGTATGTACCCTTACATGTCTTATTAACCTGTATATAATATAAACATACTTTGTAACATTGCTATAGTTACTTAATAATCTATATTTTTATATTTTCATATTAAAACTTTTGTTGTTGATACATATCATATATAGTCACTTAAACAATATAATTTAAAAAAATCAAAATTAACTTTGAAATCAACCTGCATGTGTCAACACCATAGCAGCTTGATGACGCAGCAGACCCCGTCACACAATGATCAATTCCTTGAAGTTTTCTTTGAAACGCATCGCACCATAATGTCCGCTTTCAGCAAGACACTGGAGATTTACTTACAGGTTCTAACAATACACCTATATCTCTTGGCTTAACTCTGACCTGAGACGTGAAATAAGGAAAAGAAACAGACTTCTCCAAAAATATAAATCCAATCGCACTCCAAATAATTTGAACAACTTTAGGAAACAACGAAATGGTGTAAACAATCTGAAAAAAACCACAAAAGAATTATTTTATGCGGACATAAACGGCCTTTTAGACAATTACAGTGATACAAATCCTAGAAACTTTTGGAAACTAGTCCGCAGGTTAATAAAATCATCCGACACATCTAATAGTATACCGCCGTTAAGGAGTGCGACTGGAAATATAGAAATGGATGACGACATAAAGACTAATATACTAAACGATTACTTTGTTTCAATATCTACTCTAGACGATACTAACATTGACGTACCTGTTATAGAACCTAGAACAGACTCGACCATTTCAGACATACCGTTTAATATTAATGACATTATCGACATTCTTAAGACATTAAAAATCGGTAAAGCTGTAGGAAAGGATACTATTAGTCATACCATGCTAAAGAATACCTCTAATTCAGTTGCTTATCCTCTTTCATTGATCTTTCGCTCATCTTTGGAAACTGGATCTTTTCCCAAACAATGGAAACATGCTCTAGTTATGCCGTTTTTTAAAAAGGGCGATAAACAAGACCCTTCAAATTATAGACCTATTGCACTACTAAGTACTATTGGTAAAGTTTTCGAAAGATTAGTCGCTAAATATTTACATAACTACCTTTTAGATAATTCTCTCATATATAAATATCAGTCAGGTTTTCAACCAGGTCACTCTACTGTACACCAGCTTATAGAAATATATCATACTATGTGCGACAATCTAGAAAAAAAACAGCCAACTTGCCTAATTTTTTGTGATATTTCTAAGGCGTTTGATCGAGTGTGGCATAGGGGACTGGAAGTGAAACTAGCTAGCTATGGAATATCGGGAAAGTTATTGGACTGGTTAATTGATTATGTTACTAATAGATCTCAACAAGTTTTTATTGGAAATAGTAGATCTTCTGCTAAGAGAACAAATGCAGGAGTACCTCAGGGTTCGGTTCTTGGCCCATTGCTGTTTATACTTTATATTAATGACATAACAGATAATATAGAAAGTCTATCAAAACTATTTGCTGATGACACCTCTCTTTTGTATTCGGATAAATCACCACAAGTAATTGAACAAAAAATTAATAATGATCTAGTAAATATACAATTGTGGGCAGATAAGTGGCTTGTCAAATTCAATCCTGCAAAAACAGAGGCTTTACTTATTTCTAATATTGATCTTGATCACCTCATTGAAATTAACTTTAATAATGTAAGTATTGAATTTGTTGAAAATCATAAGCATCTGGGAGTATTCATCAATGCTAACTGTAAATGGACCTATCACATTGATAATATATGTAAAAAAGTAGTTAAACAATTAAGTGTCCTCCGTAAATTGAAATATACCCTGAACCGACGTACACTGAATAAAATATATAGAACATTTATACTTCCTATTCTAGAATATTGTTGTGAACTTTGGGATGGTTGTTCTATTACTGATTCAGACAAATTAGAAAAATTACAACTTGAAGCTGGACGTATTGTCACTGGTTTACCGTCGTTTACTAGTAGACAATCTATATACAATGAAACTGGATGGGATTCTCTAGCCCATCGGAGATCCCGTCGAAAACTTCAATTATTTTTTAAAATCCACAATAATATAGCCCCTAACTATCTCAACACTCTACTCCCTTCCCTTGTCGATAACTCTCACTATAATCTTCGAAACGTTGAAAACTACAACCTACCTAACAACAGACTTGAATTATCTAACGTATCCTTTTTTCCTTCTACTGTTAGACTGTGGAACCAGTTACCTACTAGTATACGACGTAGTGCCACGTTCTCATCATTTAGAAACGCCATTCAAGACGTAAACTTGCCGCTTGTACCAAACCCCTTTTTCTATGGTGATAGGAAAAATAATATTTTGCATACAAAATTAAGAAACCGTTCTAGTACTTTGAAAAGTGACCTGTTTCGTGTTAACCTCATTGATTACCAACGTTGTATATGTGGCTTCCCTATTGAAGACACACACCATTTCTTTTTTACCTGTGATATATATAACGAACAAAGAATTAAGCTTTATCGTGAACTGAATGAATACATGCCTCTTAATTTAAATCTACTTCTATTTGGAGATACATCTCTTTCGGAACAGGAAAACATAACGATATTCATGCATACTCAGCAATACATTTGTGACTCTAACAGATTCTAGTACACCCCCCCTCCCCCTTGTCCCCTCTCTCTCCCTCTCTCTCAATTGAACCATAATATCCACTCTCTCTAAGAGGAAGATACTATATGTCATACATTAATAATGATGAGGATGTATGTATTATAATTACAGACTATTATCCCCCCTGTCTCTTCCCCCTTCCCCCCTTTTCTCTCTCTGTCTCTCTCTTATAATTTCAATTTATAAATTAAAGCATTTAAAAATGAAATAGTGTATATATGTAAATTAATTCTGCCATCTTGTTGTACTATTGTAAATATATGCTTGTAATTTGCTAGGAAAGGGCTTAATATAAGTTTGATAACTTGTGCCCAATCCATTTGCTTGGCAATAAAATATGTTTAAACTAAAATATCTCTTCCATCACACGTCATCATTGCTGACGTCATACGCATATTTCTACTCGTCATAGATATTAGTGATGAATTTACTCCTGTTTTCTTGGAACAGCTCGCCGTCCATCTTTCGTCTTCGGAGAGGAAATGGATTCGAGGAAATGACGTACAAATGTATGATGTCACACCTTTGTACGTTATTTCTGCTAATTCCGAAGAAGAAAGATGGACGTATCTTTGACTTTAGACTATAAAAGAGGCCTAGAGGTCGAGATATTAGGACTTAAAGTGGCATTTGTTCTATTTCTCAACGTTCAAATAGGGATAGAACGGCGTTTTTTTTTAATTTTCATACCGGTATGAACGCAAATCGGTTACATCCATACTGCATAAAGCCCAATGTAATTCCCGAATAACACATTTTTAAGTACAGAATTTGCCGTTGAGAGGTCCCAAGTAACATCCATCTTGCTTTTCTTTCTCCTTTTTTTTCTCTTTCTTTGAAGTTTCTTTCTTTTTTTTTGTCTCCAAATATTCAAATTTCGAATAAATATAATTATGTAAAATGCACATCATATTCATGTTTGACAGTACCATAAGGGACCGTATAAATCAAAGTTTCAACTTCTGTCAAACGCAGCAGAACTACATGTTCACAGTCACAAAGGGTACAATAATTGTCTCTAATGTTTAAAAAAAAACCCAACACAGTCATACATGCAGTGTTCGTTAAAATATCGCGGTAAAACAATGTGTTCCCTATTGGTGTCTCTATTCCGTTTTTGCGTATTGCAGAGTTATCTTCTCTTGAGAGCAGGTATTGATTGTGACGTCATTTGTTTGTGAGAGTAACGTCATCAATGTGTGAGAAAACGACGTAATTTTCTCACACAAACCAATGACGTAACAATCAATACCTGCTCTCAAGAGAAGACAACTCTGCAATACGCAAAGACGGAAAATTGATCAGGTGAACAGTATACTGTGATTGGAACGTTTTAATTCTGCTTCGGATTTGTCTTACTCAAACTCAGTATCAAGCACATGTATCATAAACGAATGGGAACTAAGATTTGAAAGAAGCACCAGAAACTTCAATGGGATCAAAGTAATGTAACTGGAAAAGAAACAAAACTGGGTTTCAAAAATAATGATACACTTCCGCAAAAACTGAAATATGCTAGTTTGTCTTAAATATCCTCTCTCCAACTGAACACACTCTCATAAATACTACTTTCAATATTGTTTTCTCAAACAAAACACATAGTTTACCTTAAAAAAAACCTCTTTCCAACCGATCAAAATCTGATATATATAGGCTGCTATGATTTCGCAATTACATTGAATATTGTTTTCTCAAATAAAACACATAGTTTACCTTAAAAAAACCTCTTTCCAACCGATCAAAATCATATATATATAGGCTGCTATGATTTCGCAATTACATTGAATATTGTTTTCTCAAATAAAACAAATAGTTTGACTTTAAAGATCCTGGCTCCAACTTCAACTTCATCATAAATAATCACGTGATATCGACTGATATTTATCAATACTGTTAGTCCGGTGGTTAGCGCGAATGATGCCTTTATGTAGGATGAAATCGGAGTACCCGAGAGAAAACCCACGTGGTCGGGCAGGTGACCATGAACCATATCATGTCAATCGGGTAATCTTGGTGAACGGGGAGTTTGCTGTCCGCTGTACCACTCAAATAGTCTTCTATAGAACAGCTCAAAATCTGCTTTAGACTGTTTGCATTGAAAGATATCCTTATCCTTAATATCCTCTATAGAACAGCTCAAAATCTGCTATAGACTATTTGCTTTGAAAGACATCCTTATCCTTAATATCCTCTATAGAACAGCTCAAAATCTGCTATAGACTGTTTGCATTGAAAGACATCCTTATCCTTAATATCCTCTATAGAACAGCTCATAATCTGCTATCGACTGTTTGCATTGAAAGATATCCTTATCCTTAATTGAATAATTTTCTGATTATAAGGGATAACAATCTATAAAATTAAAACTGTATGACCTGACTTAAACAATACAACATTACCTTGCTGTGTATCCAAAAAGAGGCTGCTCGCAAAGGGGAACACATCCTACTCAACTCAATTCCTAGGTAGCACCACACCATTTACTTCACTGCCACTGAGATAACGGAATTTATTGGTTAATGCCAATAAATTCTAACTAATTTATATAGAAAAATCGGTCTTTAAAGATCCTCCACCCAATTTTTCAAAATCCAATGTCGGCTATTTTTAAAATTGATCTTTCAAGTAGAACCAGATAGGAAGCAGGTTATCTTTTCTTCCATTTCCCACTTTTCAACTGATTGAATTTTGTATGTACAGTTGTAGTAGGCTTTTGCTAACTATTCTCTCAAATATAACAATATCGGAAATAGGATATATTGACTTGAAGGATCTTCACTGTAAATATATCTAAAATAATCCAGTCTGTATTTAATTAACGGTTGTGTCTTATCAAATGATTACATAACCTTATAACATGACATATTCAAAACATGTACCTATGTAAAAAAGTATGAACCGGATATAAACATGAAATCAAACGAATTATTTAATTCTAAGGAAGATGTGTTTTCTGTAGCTTATTCCTAGAGAATATTATGGAGACATTTGAAATCAAATCTCATCTTTTTAAAATAATTTAAATGAGGGACAGAGGACAAAGAAACTATCTGCACCGTTCCTCAATAACATTATTAATGACAAAAACACACAGATCTAATTTTACAGTATGTGTTATCGGCCTTGAACTGTAAATGGTCTCAGAATCAAATCAAAGAGGGCGTTATTTTTGGTCTTCTCCGGACAAATAAATCACAAAATGAAGTTTGGAACAGAAAGAGACGTCCTAACGGATGTATATCTACAAAAATTGAAATTGATTGAATCAAAGATGCCAATATTTCTACTAAATAATGATTATACGTCACGACGAATTTGAGTTTCGATTTCGTTTCATCTCTCCACCGGCCGGTTATCATGGGAATTGAAACATAAAAATCGTCTTCAATTCGAAAGAAATATAGATAAGGAGTTACCACAGTCAATTATGAACATTTTAAGTTTGATCATAAAATGACGATAACCTATTGAGTTCACAGAAGTGGGAATGAACTGAACGATGTTATATCTAAACAAGTGCTATCTAATGATAAACATCAAACTCTTCATAATTAATTAACTTTTAAATCAAAATAATCAGCGCCGTTTTGACCTCGTGTACAACAGCAATTTACGGAACACGTTGTAATGTATTGCGTATCGCATGTTCACCCGGGTTATGTGATGCTATCGACCTTTTAAATGAAATATTATTAGCGATGTTCGTAATTAGTAATAAATTGCAGTGACATTGTGATTAGCCCGTTGTCAGCCGTAGTTTGCAAACATTTAACTTATCATTACAAGAGTCGAATTACGGAACGGGGATCAGTTGATAGCAATGTTTCCATTTCACCTTCAAATCATTGCGTTTCTTCTCATATTGACCAAGTATTTTACGATAACGTTATGGTCAAAATGTTGTTAAGAAATCAAAAGGACTTCTTTGTAGGGAACTGTCAAAAAGAAGTGCCGTTTAAAACAAAGTTTGGTTGAGAACATACGTTATGCGTACGCTTTGAACATTAAGTTGAGTTTAGATGTAAAGTAACCATTACAAACTGTATATAAAATGAAAATATGAAAGAAATTGTCTGGAAACTGACCTGTCTGTTCATGTTTTACATAAATAACAGCATATAGAAACTGTTCAGTTTCTGAACTGATAACAACAAATCAGCCAAAGCTTATATACCGGTCAGGTTCCGGACCATATTTTTTTCATGTTTTTGTCATGTCATATTTAATCATGAAACTGATCTATTCATTTACGCTTATTTAAGCAATATTACTGATACTGTCTAAATCTTAACCGTACTGCGACAGTTGTACGGAACTGAACGCCCCCCCCCCCCCCCCCCCTCTCCCACCTTCCGCACAACACCCGACCACACACCCACACACACCAACACACACTAGCACTTTTTATAACCTTGACACTCCTGTAATAAACGTTGTTGTAATTCATTACTCTGTGATGATTGAACTTTCCGTCGCGATAGAAAATTATTTTCTTTCTGAAAAACATATTTCTAGCAGACAAAAAACACTTTGAACTTGTATAAAATGTAAAGAGATAAATGACGATACCGTTTTCTAGAAATGTTTCCCTAGAGTACTATTCGTTTCATGCAGTCCTTAAAAGTTTAATTCCTCACTTAAATTAAATTAATTGCTGAAATCGTTAAACGTTATTGCTTGAACCAGGTATGATAACTCTACTGCTCGCTCCAATCAGCTGTACGCGTAATTGTCGCATTGTGTTCTGTGTAGAAAATCCTTCTTCTTTCTAATATAGAACCGTTTTGTTTCCGAGCATATCATTATTTGATAACGAAATTAGTTAAAGTTAGGTTTATGCCGAAAAACGCAGACACATATTCTACATTTTAACGTGTTGCTATTATTCTGCGCTGGAGGCGGACAGCGGAGTCGTAAAATACTGGAAACTGCGACCAGGGAACATGTCGCCGTTCCAAGCTGAGCAACTATAAAAATGAAGTGTTTTAAAGACTGTCCTTTAATGTCACAACTCCTGAGCTCTTTTTGCGATATCTGCTCTACCCGGGTCAGGACGATGCCATACTGTCTGTCAGCCAATTCGGCTATTCTGGTCATGCATTGGGTGTTATTGTCCAAGAGTGGAAGTAGGGGTCCAGCATTACATGACGATTCCTTCCCCACCAATTGGACACTCCAAGCCTTCCACACAGATAAACAATTGTGTATGGAAACGTCGGCACAAAGAATTTAACCTTTGTAATCAGAACTAGTATACCTTATGATTATATCAGCGTGTCTGATTTGATGATGCTAGTCACATGACGGGGCCAGGAACCATCATTCTTTTCGGTACGAGGCCACCTGGGTGTGGAACAGTCTGCCCAACCATTTTCGTATCTGTACCTGTGTTTAGAGTTTGAATGTTTTTCAGTGTTTTAGTCTTTATTACTAGTTACCTGCTTTATTTATTTATTAATTAATTTACTTATTTACCTATCTATTTATCTTAACTTCTGCTTTGCATGATGCTTTTGTATACCAATAACTGGCAGCATAGTTTCTAGCCCTCTCTTCTAATCATCATTATAGCTCAATATGTTTTTACTTACAAGACCTTGACAGATAAATGTCGTCTTATTTTAATTTGCACTATATTAGTGTATATTATGTCAATTTTTACTCTTTTGCTATATTAGCATGTATGTACATTACACTTGAAGTGTTTTAACCCTCCTATGATATAGCAACACCTGTGTGATATGCAGGTGTTCACTATTATCTCCTTACATCATTTTTAGTTTAGTAAAGTACTTTAAATCTAGTGCCTGTGATATCTTATTATATTCTGCTATGTTATTGTATGTTTTACTCGCTGATTATGTGCTAGCTTTCTGTGATAGTGTACGGCTTGTTATTGTTTTCTGTTTGCTTTTTATCATGTTTGTCGCAAAAAAGCGTTATAACGCTAATTTTTCTCTGTTTGATATATGCGACGTTAAATAAAGTTTCTTGTATCTTGTACCCTCGTGCGCTCGTGCGCTCGGGTTTCCTCGCTCATATTTTGTATTCGGAGCCTCTCTAAAACATTGACCAGAGCCACAACAACCTAGTTCCGAACGACGGAAGAAGTCGTCATTGTTGACGTCTTAACCTCATCATCTCTAATATTGTGTAATTGTTTATATCTGCTTATTGTTTGGCATCATAACATATTAATAACCTTACTGTAGGGAACAACGGCTCTTTGTTTTTCCTCAATTAAACATTTGTTTACTCGGTTTCGAGTATGAGGTCTATTCTTCAGTCCTCTCTTCTGCATAAGCTTGTTTATCAGTCAATACTCCTGGAGGGTACGATATACGTATTTGCGCTCCATTCCGGAAAATTATACATTCATTGCCCCTTGTTGTCGGGAAACACGAGATTTTGTTTCTTTACATTAATCATGTTTCACGAGGGCAGAGAAACAAAGAATCGTGTTTCCCGACCACAAGAACAATACATACTTTATCATCCAGAAATATAACAACAACCAAACGGTAAAGATAATCAGGTTGACGCGCAATTGTTTTGATCTGTTTCTGTCATTTTAAACTCGGTTGTGGTGGCTCTTACCCATTTTTCTAGAGTGGCTCTGAAAAAACGAAATATGATCGGGGAAACTCAGCACGACTTGATGTTTTATAGCCCCGTCACGTGATCAATATCACCCAATCAGACATATAATAATATATATTGATACTTTTTATACATATTGATATATACATAGTCAGTTGCAAATGTATGTGAGTACACGAACCTCTTGAGAAGGCAGAGTGTTGCATATAAAACAGAGTTATGGTCCTTCGCTTCTTTTTGATACCATAGTTTGTCCACTGCAAATCTTCCTTCCCATTTCACTCACGTTTGCCAGACTTGCTATATTTCTGATTCTTTGTGAAGCTTGTTTTCTTTACGCTTTCTTCGCCTTTTTCGACTTCGAGATAAGTTTTGCTTTCTTTATTGTTTGCTCTGATAAAAAAAACCCACCAAGAGCGATTATTATGTCCATGTAACTTGTGCCAAATTCTTTTGCTGAATTTATGGCAACAAAATATGTTTAAACTAAAAACTAAGAAAACAATTATTGCTATATTCTATGACAGCTGCAAGACTATTGCTTGCTTGTAACAGTCTGACGTATACAAAGATTATCTCGTTTATCTCGAAGTCGAAGAAAGCGGAGAAAATCCAATGCGGCCCAAACCCCGTTTTCGTAAGGAAAACACGTTCTTGCGTGTTTACAGGTTATTTAAAAAAACAGTCTTTCTGACGATTTCACGCATATTGTTCACACTAATAACACTTATAATAACACTTATACCGTCAAACCCTCATAATCCTCAGATGTTTCTCAAATTGTCAAATACAGAGACCTCCGAAATTGGAGGTGAACAATTCCGCTTAGCTCTCACAAAAACAGGTTTGGTACGGGAGACAAGCCTTCCTGAAGAAGAACATAGGAAACAAAAAACTCTAAAACGGGGCCGCGGTGGCCGAGTGCACAAAGGTGTCTGACCGTTTACAATCTCTAGCCCTCCTCCTCTTAGTCGCAGACCTATAGTTTGGCAGTCGCAAACTTGAAAGTACTGACCGCAGTTCGGTGGTTTTCTTCGGGTACTCCGGCTTTCCTCCACCACCAAAACATGGTGGTAATAGGACGTAAAACATAAACAAACAAACGGAATTGGAGTAAAACCCAGATTGTTTTGATGTGTTATAAATTAGTGGGTTCGCAATTAAATTTAATTCAACCGCGAAGATAAGAACATACCTTCAACCATGAAATTAGGTTTTCACTGATGTTTCATGGTAAATACACTGTACAAGTGCGATTCATTTGATAGTGACGGTATGTACAGGACTGCTAATTTAATATTGGAATGTCATCCCTTGTGGATACAGTCGACGTTCTGGAAATTGGAGCTTGAAATCTTTAAGAAATAAATGACATCCTCAAATTTAAGTTTTTACATGTCCTTTTTTTGTACAAGTCTTTTAACAGTGGCGGGAGGGACTCATGAGAAACCCCTGATCCGGGAAGACTGGGGCAGGACTCGATAATATCAAAGTACATGTATAACTGTTCATGTTCGTTAAAACACGGTGGCTTAAACATAAGTAAGGCGAACAACGATGAATCTCGTGATTTTTGTGTAATGTAAAACAGCTTTCGTGAGTTTTTGTTTTTTTTACAAATTTTGCATCATTTTTACGACACATGATCCTCTTTACATTCAGCGATGGTTTCTTTAACATATCATTTAGAAAAAAAAGAGAGCATATTTTCAATTACAAAAATTGTAATTATGATGAACTAATTTCATTCTCCATTATTTTATAATCCATTTCTATAAACACCGATATTAAGAGGACACGGTTCCAGCACACCAAAAATGAAGAGGTTTTAAAGAAAAAGTTTGAATCTGTCACGACTTGTCTTTCGCTGATATACCTTAAAATAGAACACGATCTGTTTCCTACAGAAGCTTGTGTTTTACATCGCTCCAGCACCACCTCCTGTTAATTAGATGTAGTTATTTGTAATCTAGCGTATCACACTGCATATCAACATGGCGGGTTCGATGTACTTCGGCGGTAGCGTTAGCAGATCCAGGTAATTAGTAGTGACGGATCCGGCAATACATAGGATGGGGGAAATAAACATAAAAAAAGCTCATAAGAGGCGCGGTAACATATCACAATTTTTAATTCTACTTTTTGTCGGAAGCCGAAGAAATTGATTATTTGTAGGAATGAGCAACAAACAAAAAACAACATAAGAGAATTTCTAACAGATCACGGATTTTAACTCGTATTTTTAATTGCATTTCAGGGAAATTGATTATTTGTCCTTTTAAACTCGACAGGTACTATATTATATTGGATTAAAGCTACACGCATGTATTTAGGTTTTTTTCTTCTATCTTTGCTATTTCACAAAACCTGTGATATATGTATGTCATTTGAATGTGTTCAGTTTTGAAACCGGATTCTTCGTCGAGTAAAACAACATGGTTATATGAAAGAAGTGCGGGCATCATAAAAACGTTTGATGCGGAGGGAGGGATTTGCAGTAAGCATTAATACTACTCGATGTGCTATAGAGCAGTGTGTTAACAACATGGCTGACGCTAGAGGCATAGTCCGCTACACCATGCATTTGTTGGTATGTTCATCTGTAGGTTTTGCATATTCGCATAATATTTTGTTGTGCATTTGACAATGTTCTCCTGTGTACGGAGTCAGCTAAGGAGATTTTGTATACCGGGAAAAAATTCGCTGCAGGTTAAATTTCGCCTTGTTCGCCCTCTGCAACGTAGGTAAATTTTCATAACATCTAATATTTATACACAACATTCCATATACAGGATCTTACATGGGTTTCAATTTCATAACAGATTTGTGAAACGAGTCTAAGAATTTTTCAATTTAGCGAGACTCAGGCTATTTAAGTGAAAACAACGTGACGAGTTTGTATATTTCACATAATCAAGATTTGTTGCATTTATTCGTGTAAAACGACAGTTTTCATGCAACCATGAAATGTAAAAAGCCGCCATTTTGACTCCAGTGCCTAAGTCTGTGACGGCATGTACTTGTCCTAGGCGTGACGTCACAATTGAAACAATTGAAACTTACAACCAATCACAGGGCTGATAGGTCATATTATATGGGTTAATACGCAAAAAAATATGACATGTTTTTATTCACTGGATAACATAGTACATTATGTGATAGACGGTAATAGCTTGCGAAGGGTAAAATATATAAGTATATATACACCTGTCTAAAATGGAATTTATCGGTGAAGGAATACTTGACGGGGGGTGGGGAGGGGGGGGGGGTGGTCACACATTTAGCAGAGAGCAATGTAACGTTACAATGGAATGAAGAGGCATGGAAATATGTGCAATCTTATATCACTTGATATAATACCTTTTCAGTGAAGTGTCTCATCAGGGACATAAAAAGTATGACGTCATCTCCTGTCCATGATACTACATAGCAACGTTGCTGACATCAGTAGGTGTCAAGAAAAATACACAATGGACAGAAGAAAGAAGAAAGATGAATACTTATTAAGAGGAAAGAAAAGAAACCGGCAATATAAATCATATGAAAAGTTGTTACGCGGCGCCACAGTTCCAAAAGGTCGAAGAAAACATGTTGATTGTTTTATCGAGAATATGGATACAATGTAAATATAATTAAAACTTTAAACGTAGACGACCTTCTGATTATAAAGCATTTTATTATATTTTTTGTGCCAAATTATATAAACCAAATATGTTTTATCGTGAGATCTGCATCGGTTTATCTAGAAAAAGGTCGTGGTTGGTAATAACATATGTACTACCTTTGAGGTCAGGTAACAGTTATGATTTAGAACAGCTATGGTGATTTACCTTTTTGCTTCAACCTGATCCCTGTAAAACACAAAGAGAAAATACATTTGTTTTCATGAGCCTTTGAGCGATATAAGATCAATCCCATGTAATCGCTTCTCCCGCCTCGTATAACGGAAGACCTCCGTATGAAGCAAACATTTAGATGACGTTTGGTTGTTCCAGGAATATCGTCCGCACTGACGTTACAGACCCCAATCGTGACTGTTAAACTAGGATTTTGACCAATGATATAATGCTTAAAGGTGGTCTTGATGCATAAGCTTGATTATAAGCAAAAATATGGTTACATTTTAGGTCATCATGACTTTCGACAATCTGTCCCAAAATCTGTAGTAATATAGATATTAAGTTAATTACATACATTTGAGTCCAATTTTGTCAAATATTTCAATCACATCTCGAATAAGGTGTTTAAATACTTACCTTAACCTTCTCGATATTGCTTAGCAAAAAATTAGGCCGATATTTGGCAAAGGCGCTTTGGTTTTTCTTTTTATTAACAGAGCTTACCTTTGCTATTTTGCAAGAAAGAGAAAATGTTGGCGATTGACACTATGTAGATTACACACAGGGTGTGGAAGGCTTATTTTTATTCTCAAACATGAGTAATGACGTACTGACGTACATACATTACTGTAGAAGAAAACACGTGACCGGAAGTAAGGGACAAGGAAGTTCTGCCGTGATTACATTTTAGAGTAACGCGCATTGATATTTGAGAGTTTCAGATATCAGTCTCCTAATGAACATCAAGGGAGAGTGTTTTACATCATAAGAATATCCAAAGGTCATTTTTGATATTTGGTTTAAAAAAATGACAAAACATCATGTTACGTAAGACGTTCTCGCAAATGCCACGATTTAAAAAAGACTTTTCGACCTACGAGTGCACATTGCACTTCTAACAGCGTAATTCCGTCTTTTCGTATTGCAGAGTTATCTGCTCTTGTGAGCATGTATTGATTGTTACGTCATTTGTTTGTGAGAGTGACGTCATCAATTTTTGAGAAAACGACGTAATTTTCTCACACAAACCAATGACGTAAAAATCAATAACTGCTCACAAGAGAAGATAACTCTGCAATACGCAAAGACGGAATTATCAGCGTGCGAGGTAACATACACGTGGATATTACATAGTGTGTTTAGTTTTGGTTTTATGATGTCTCTAGCTACACAAAGGTCACGTAAGGACGGTGCCATGTAATACGTTATGCGAACAAGTGAAACAGCTGCCAATTCTCTAAGAATCACACACAGGTCGCCAATTCCACAGTAATGTTCTTCTTCTTACAAAACAGGGCCACTGACCGCCGATCCGGACTGAAATACGACACGTAGTGAACTGTGTACAATGTAAGCTCGTTGTACAATGTAACACTTTTAATCCTGTTTTGTTTTTTAATCCGGCCAATTTAATTTGTTTGTTGGCTGTGGTTTAATACGTTTTCACAATAGCAAAATCACATGACTGAACCAAGTCGAGTCACAGGTAAAAGAGCTTCATGTATTTTGAAATGCTGCTTCACTAAAGGAAACATTAGTCGCCTCGCTAATACGGATACATGATCCAGACTATGTGACAATCCGGATAACGTGACAATCCTGGTAACATGATAATCCAGATTTATTTATTGACCTGACAATCAAGACTAATATTAATCAATACCGACAACATGGCATTGTGGAAAACTTAAGAATCCATTCTACACGCAAATGACAATCCGAACAACACGACAATCCAGTCTAATTTACAATCCGGATAACACAAAACTTTAGACTAAATGACATTTCGGACAAACGGACCTTCCGGAAAACGTGACATTCGGTTTAACAATTTAGACAATTCGAAAACGCAGACATGACAATAAGGTTGATTCGACAATCCGGATAGGCTGAGAATCCGGAAACCCAACAGTCGGTACACGAATCATTAAATGTTGTGTCTCGAACTAAAAAGCTGACTATACCAATAATTTCCCCCTCCAGCTGGTTACATTTTTGAAATATGTTTAAAAATTAAATAATGAGATTTCTTCACAAGTCATATGATAGATTTATAAATAAATAAGTAGATATTTGAATAGGATACTTGATCTATATGGCCCGATTTCATTGTGACTCGTTATACGCTATATCACACGAGATTCGTCCCTTAGCGCGACGTTACCAGTCGTGACAACATCATAACTGTCCTGTTGTCGTGGGAATGACTACCATCTAAACGGGGGTCGTCATGAGGGGAAATCTAGACGTTACGTCAAAATGACGCTATAAGTTAAAAGTCATACTCATCATTCACAGGCAAAGGCATAACATAACTTCTCTTAAACATAACAAATACATTTCTTATTTAAACATAAATTAATTATCACTACACGAAAGTTCCACGAATTGGTCCTCCCCTGGTGAACCCCAATTGACAAAGTCGGGGAAACACCCATCTCGCGACATGGCGTATTTCGGAACACATTACCATCCGACATTGATCCCAGGATACACTGGGCGGAGGCCGCTTGTGATGTTAACCAGTAACATCCGGCTAACAATAATCACTACTTGCCGCTTAGGAACTAATTAATTTCTTGTCATTCAGGGTTAATGATTTGTAACCAGTTATCTTATCGGGCAATTTTGTAATTATGCGATCAATCGATCGCAATGCATGGCCATTTTACTGTAATTAAATCAATGAGAGAATACGCCCTGGAGGAGGGAAATGGCAAGCGGCTAATATCAAATACCAGATGATAGCAATTTGTTAAAACATTTTAATCGCTTAGTATCATGAAAATATTTCACGCAATGCCATTGTGTTGATGAGAACGGTAGATGACGACGTCTGTCAATAAGCCGCAGAAGATACGAACGTTTGAACACTGATGTAGCAATATCGCCTCCAGGTTTGAAGAGTTCTTTTTTGTCGATTGGGCAGAAGAGGCCTTAAAACAAATACGAATCGGCTCTCCCTATGGAGATGAAAAATCAATACTGTCTCCTGTCGGTAAGAAAATAATTGTCAATTAAATTAGAAATTAACCGTCATCGTTTTAATTACTCTCGAAAGAATTCTGTCTGATGGCTAAATGCTCACGATTTATTCATTTCAATCCAAGATAAAGCAGACGCATTAGGGGAAATCTCTTTTCATATATTATTTGACTGATTTTCCCAACTGATGAAATGAGTTCAGAATGATTTTAATTAACGAGCTTTAGTCATCTTAATTGAAACAGTTATGCCGACTTCATAAAATATATCATACCAAATGGATTTTTTTTTATGTCTGGATATCATAACGGCTCTAAATCTTGACATTATGACGTCATAATTAAGCATTAAGCTAGCCAGGTCCATTATTTTGATAACCAGCTGAAGTTAACGAAATACAACATGGATTGCCGTTTTTCAATTCAGTATGAACAACAACTAAAAGCCATTCAAAACATAAAGAGAATTTCAAATTTAAGTCCTTCAAATAAAAAGTACAAAATTAAGTGAATTAAAATATTAATGACATCTTATTAGTTTCATATATTCGTATATTTCATTCTTTTAAAAAACCTTTTTTGCATGATGCAGGTAATTCTAAAATAACCAGTTTTATTCTTTGTCGTAAACGCATTAAGCAAAAAAATTGATCTTTTACATTTAAGAGTTTCCATTTCACTTGATCTTTATGTAACAATCTTTATAAAATAAGATGGAACGGTAACGAGTAATTTTACACTCATCATAACTAATGTGACTTGAAAATTGAAACAACGCGCATAAATAAAATCTATCTCATGGTCATATTTTGTGCCGATTTCTTGTTCGTTTTCAAAACTAACGCTTTTCTTTTTTTCATCATGTTGCATGCTTTTAGCGAGTTACGAAAAAGATTGTTCTAGCAGAAATCAGTGAACATTTGAACACTTTCCTTTATAACATCACAGGTTTGCCTATGTCATGAATTTGTGACTTCATAATGGATATCTCACGCTACATTTGAAAACATACATTTATATGTGTCATAGATACATAAGTATAGTGACCTTGCTGTGTTACATGCTATTCAAAGACGGGCGTCGTCTGTCTAAGATGGAAAAATAGAAGGACACTGTCCCGTCAATAATTCTCAATGTTTGTCAGTTTCAAGATGCATCCGATAAGAAATGGAGTGTTTTATCAAAAAAGTTCACCCGAAACGTCACAGTTACTTATCTGAACGATCAATAATATATAAGATTGTAAAACGCCTAGATTTGAAAGTGATAGAAAAACATTAGCTGTTAGAAAAACCCTAGTCTAGGTCTGCGATTTGGAGGTCTGCCATGTTTAAATAATTAACTTAACAGTCATACCTTTTCTCTCTCTTATAAACTATCAAAATTTTATTTTCGAAATACTGCAAGCGTGTATATTTTAGCGAGACTATTATTTTCGCTGTCTAAAATCATAATTACATGATGGTGCAACAAATGGCAATAAGATTAATATATAAACGATCTCACATAAGTTTCAAACACAAACTATTTTCCCTGTTGCACTCCATTGTTTTTTTTTCGTTAACATGTTTATAATAACTTCCCCCCGTTTTTTTTTAAATAACTGCAGCACAGTTGGGCCGGGATTCTTCTGATGACTATAGGTAGTTAAGTCTATTAAAGTGATGGTATTGCAAGTATTGCAATCTGAAGTCCAGGTTTCGAATGCCGGTCTAGCCCCTGATATTATTTTACACTCAGAACACTATTCCGTCTTTGCGTATTGCAGAGTTATCTTCTCTTGTGAGCAGGTATTGATTGTTACGTCATTGGTTTGTGTGAGAAAATTACGTCGTTTTCTCAAAAATTGATGACGTTACTCTCACAAACAAATGACGTAACAATCAATACATGCTCACAATAGCAGATAACTCTGCAATACGCAAAGACGGAGTTGTTGATTATAAATATTATATTTTTATCTTCTATAAAAGTCCCGCAAGATATGGGTTTTCTTTTCAGAAATAATTTATCAAAGTTATTGCAACGCCGAAAAAAAAGTGTCCAATGCGAAGATATAACGTCACACTACCACTACCCGTACGTGCATTTAGTGTTGTAGACCTGGCTCTCGGGGAAAGTTGTGTCCTCCACTTCCAGAACATTGTGGTACACGGACCGTAATACACACCAGTACTTCACCTGTAAGTTCACCATTCGTCAGCGACTACAGGCGTCAACGTGAAATTAGGCCGTATACACCCGATCGCGCCTCCTTTTAAAAAGAGCGATACCCCCTAGTACACCCGCGCCCTCTAGGGGACAAAAATGTCGCGGTGGGAACCATTGGTACAAGTTTGATGGTTTTTTAATGATATTTAAAAATCCAGATCTTGTATCTGGAATGTTTATTGATACTCGACAAAGACTTCCTGTAGTTGTTCTTTTTCAGGAAAAGTTTTGATTCGAAGTAATATGTTTTTGAAAAATACAACACTAAATTTGCAGTGAGATTTCGTCTGTTTTTTCGACCATGATTATAGTACCCGAATTGGTACACCATATCACAGGTTCTGAAACCTGTATTTCATTTAACTAGTTGATGGTCCGATTGCAACAGACTGTATTGTTTTTTTCTAAATTCTAAACTGTACTACAATTATGTATACATGCACTTTTATATTATCTGGTTATAGGAACCAGAAATCAACACTTAAACATGCCTATAATTAACTCCCTTCAGAACATTTCTTCGACGTACATCATTTGATATGTTTACTTTGAAGTCATTGCATACTCTTAAAATGTTGCTGTAAACAAAAATATTTGGTTGAAATGCTGATCAATATGTGATTAGCCAGTACTAGGGGAACATGTAAAAATGTAGATATGTATGTAGGGATTGAATCTTGATTTCAGAGGTACAATATCTCATTTATGGATATTTTTATGTGTTATAAACATTCAACATAAATCTACAAACATGATGGCGAAAACAGATTAGTTACTGATATTGTGAATCTATCAAGTAAATGTGGCCGACATTTCATCAGTATTGTTACATGGGTTATGAAACAATATGTTTTACCAATTGTAGTAGTTTCTGACCGTGTACCGATTGTGTAGTAAATGACCGTGTACCAATTGTATTGATTTCTGACCGTGTACCGATTGTGGTAGTTTATGACCGTGTACCAGTTGTGGTAGTTTCTGACCGTGTACCGATTGTATTAGTTTCTGACCGTGTACCGATTGTAGTAGTTTCTGACCGTGTACTGATTACGGTAGTTTCTGACCGTGTACTGATTACGGTAGTTTCTGACCGTGTACTGATTGTGGTAGTTTCTGACCGTGTACCAATTGTGGTAGTTTCTGACAGTGTACCAATTGTGGTAGTTTCTGATCGTTTACCGATTGTAGTAGTTTCTGACCGTGTACCGATTGTAGTAGTTTCTGATCGTGTACTGATTGTGGTAGTTTCTGATCGTGTACCGATTGTGTAGTTTGTGACCGTGTACCGATTGTGTAGTTTCTGACCGTGTACCAATTGTGGTAGTATCTGACCGTGTACCATTTGTGGTAGTTTCTGACCGTGTACCGATTGTAGTAGTTTTTGACCGTGTACTTTACCAATTGTGGTAGTTTCTGACCGTGTACTAACTGTGGTAGTTTCTGACCGTGTACCAACTGTGGTAGTTTCTAACAGTGTACCAATTGTGGGTGTTTCTGACCGTGTACTAACTGTGGTAGTTTCTGACCGTGTACCAATTGTAGTAGTTTCTGATTGTGTTCCAATTCTGTAGTTTCTGATCGTTTACCAATTGTGGTAGTTTCTGACCGTGTACCATTTGTGGTAGTTTCTGACCGTGTACCGATTGTAGTAGTTTTTGACCGTGTACTTTACCAATTGTGGTAGTTTCTGACCGTGTAACAATTGTGGTAGTTTCCGACCGTGTTCCAATTGTGTACATTGTAGTAATGACCGTGTACCAATTGTAGTAGTTTTGACCGTGTACTGATTGTGGTAGTTTCTGACCGTGTACGGATTGTGGTAGTTTCTGACCGTGTACCAATTGTGGTAGTTTCTGTTCGTGTTCCAATTGTGTAGTAATGACCGTGTACCAATTGTAGTAGTTTCTGACCGTGTACCAATTGTGGTAGTTTCTGACCGTGAACCGATTGTGGTAGTTTCTGACCGTGTACCAATTGTGGTAGTTTCTGACCGTGTACCGATTGTGTAGTAATGACCATGTACCAAATGTAGTAGTTTCTGACCGTGTTCTGATTGTGGTAGTTTCTGACCGTGAACCGATAGTGGTAGTTTCTGACAGTGTACGAATTGTGGTAGTTTTTGATCGTTTACCGATTGTCGTAGTTTCTGACCGTGTACCGATTGTGTAGTTTGTGACCGTGTACCAATCGTAGTAGTTTCTGACTGTGTACCGATTGTGCTAGATTCAACCGTGTACCGATTGTGGTAGTTTCTGACCGTGTACCATTTGTGGTAGTTTCTGACCGTGTACCGATTGTAGTAGTTTTTGACCGTGTTCTTTACCAATTGTGGTAGTTTCTGACCGTGTACCAATTGTGGTAGTTTCTGACCGTGTACCGATTGTGGTAGTTTCTGACCGTGTACCGATTGTGGTAGTTTCTGATTGTGTACCGATTGTGGTAGTTTCTGACCGTGTACCAATTGTGGTAGTTTCTGACCGTGTACCGATTGTGGTAGTTTTTGACCGTGTACTGATTGTGGTAGTTTCTGACCGTGTACTGATTGTGGTAGTTTCTGACCGTGTCCCGATTGTGGTAGTTTCTGACCGTGTACCGATTGGGGTAGTTTTTGACCGTGTACCGATTGTGGTAGTTTCTGACCGTTTACCGATTGTGGTAGTTTCTGACCGTGTACCGATTGAGGTAGTTTCTGATTGTGTACCGATTGTGGTAGTTTTTGACCGTGTACCGGTTGTGGTAGTTTCTGACCGTGTACCGATTGTGGGAGTTTCTGACCGTGTACCAATTGTGGTAGTTTCTGACCGTGTACCAATTGTGGTAGTTTCTGACCGTGTACCAATTGTGGTAGTTTCTGACCGTCTACCAATTATTGTTGTTTCTGACCGTGTACCAATTGTAGTAGTTTCTGACCGTGAACCGATTGTGGTAGTTTATGACCGTGTAGCAAGCGTGGTAGTTTCTGACTGTGTACCGATTGTGCTAGATTCAACCGTGTACCTATTGTGGTAGTTTCTGACCGTGTACCGATTGTGGTAGTTTCTGACAGTGTACCAATTGTGGTAGTTTCTGACCGTGTACTAACTGTGGTAGTTTCTGACCGTGTACTAATTGTGGTAGTTTCTGACCGTGTACTGATTGTGTAGTTTGTGACCGTGTACCAATTGTGGTAGTTTATGACCGTGTACCAATTGTAGTATTTTCTGATTGTCTACCGATTGTGGTAGTTTCTGACCGTGTACACATTGTGGTAGTTTTTGACCGTGTACTGATTGTGGTAGTTTCTGACCATGTACCGATTGGGGTAGTTTCTGACCGTGTACCGATTGTGGAAGATTTTGACCGTGTACTGATTGTGGTAGTTTCTGACCGTGTACTGATTGTGTAGTTTATGACCGTGTACCAATTGTGGTAGTTTATGACCGTGTACAAATTGTAGTATTTTCTGATTGTGTACCGATTGTGGTAGTTTCTGACCGTGTACCGATTGTGGTAATTTTCCGACCGTGTACCAATTGGTGTAGTTTCTGACCGTGTACTGATTGTGGTAGTTTTTGACCGTGTACTGATTGTGGTAGTTTCTGACCGTGTACCAATTGTGGTAGTTTTTGACAGTGTACTGATTGTGGTAGTTTCTGACCGTGTACCGATTGTGGTAGATTTTGACCGTGTACTGATTGTGGTAGTTTCTGACCGTGTACTGATTGTGGTAGTTTCTGACCGTGTACCGATTGTGGTAGTTTCTGACCGTGTACCAATTGTGGAAGTTTCTGACCGTCTACCAATTATGGTTGTTTCTGAACGTGTACCAATTATGGTTGTTTCTGACCGTGAACCGATTGTGGTAGTTTATGACCGTGTAGCAATTGTGGTAGTTTCTGACCGTGTACCAATTGAAGTAGTTACAGACCGTGTACCAATTGTGGGTGTTTCTGGCCGTGTACTAGCTGTGGTAGTTTCTGACCGTGTACCAATTGTGGTAGTTTCTGACCGTGTACTAATTGTGGTAGTTTCTGACCGTGTAGCAATTGTGGTAGTTTCTGACCGTGTACTAACTGTGGTAATTTCTGACCGTGTACTAACTGTGGTAGTTTCTGACCGTGTACCAATTGTGGTGGTTTCTGACCGTGTACTAATTTTGGTAGTTTCTGACCGTGTACCAATTGTGGTCGTTTCTGACCGTGTACTGATTTTGGCAGTTTCTGACCGTGTACCAATTGTGGTAGTTTCTGGCCGTGTACTGATTGTGGTAGTTTCTGACCGTGTACCGATTGTGGTCGTTTCTGACCGTGTACTGATTTTGGTAGTTTCTGACCGTGTACCAATTGTGGTAGTTTCTGACCTTGTAGCTATTGTGGTAGTTTCTGACCTTGTACTAACTGTGGTAATTTTTTGACAATGTACCAATTGTGGTAATTTTATGACAATGTACCGATTGTGGTAGTTTCTGACCGTGTACCAATTGTGGTAGTTTCTGACCGTGTACTAATTGTGGTAGTTTCTGACCGTGTACTAATTGTGGTAGTTTTGACCGTGTACCGATTGTGGTAGTTTCTGACCGTGTACTGATTGTGGTAGTTTCTGACCGGGTACCGATTGTGGTAGTTTCTGACCGGGTTCTGATTGTGGTAGTTTCTAACCGTGCACCAATTGTGGTAGTTTCTGACCGTGTACTGATTGTGGTAGTTTCTAACCGTGTACCAATTGTGGTAGTTTCTGACCGTGTAGCTATTGTGGTAGTTTCTGACCTTGTACCAATTGTGGTAGTTTCTGACCGTGTACCAATTATGATAGTTTCTGACCTTGTACCAATTGTGGTAGTTTCTGACCTTGTGCTAATTGTGGTAGTTTCTGACCGTGTACCAATTTTGGTAGTTTCTGACCGTGTACCTATATTGGTAGTTTCTGACCGTTTACCAATTATGATAGTTTCTGACCGTGTACCAATTGTGGTAGTTTTTGACCGTGTATTAATTGTCGTAGTTTCTGGCCGTGTACCAATTTTGGTAGTTTCTGACCGTGTACCAATTGTGGTGGTTTGACGTTTGTAGTTTGCCGAGGAACGGGAATCCTGTAGCTACATTTGTAGGTTCATGAAAGAATGGACTGGAATAGGAAAATATTGTTTACGGCACGTGTGCAACCGAAGCATTTCAAAATTACAAAAAGAAAATGTGTTAGAAATGAGACCATATTTTTCACTTTTTTCTGTTTCTCTTTATTTTCAATTACATTCGTTTGATTTGATTTTTCAAATTTCTTGGGAAAGATAAAAAAAGGTTAACCTCGAATTAAAGGTACGCGTGAACTGGATTGCACGTGGGTGTATGTAAATACACATATGATAAATAAGACGTTCGGAAAACCTCGCCTAATACATAACGTTTGGATAACCTTGTGTCATAAGGTGATTTCCCTTTTGTCAGTTTTATCGCACAAAAAATATATATACAGCTGTAACAGATTAATTTTGATTGGATAATAAAATTTGTACTCCATTTAATGTCAGCTGGTTGAGGAAGTACCGT
Organism: Mizuhopecten yessoensis; assembly: GCF_002113885.1. Taxonomy (NCBI): domain Eukaryota; kingdom Metazoa; phylum Mollusca; class Bivalvia; order Pectinida; family Pectinidae; genus Mizuhopecten; species Mizuhopecten yessoensis. Next base: position 935,664 of record NW_018407364.1, read on the forward strand.
TATCATACAGCCTCTGGTTATAGTTACTTGTTCAGCTTCGTTGTAGGCAATTTTGTTTTTTAATCGTTTTATTTTACATCTACCGGCCCAAAATCCAACGAATCTTCACGAACGTTCTGAAAAATCAGGCATTATTTTCTCTATCGTTGATTTCTTGACTTGACAAAAATAAAAGCGTTGATATGTCTCAAATAACAGAAAGGGTTGTAAACTAGGCGATATTGTCATAACTTGGTTGTAGAATTTCAACTTAAGGATCCCCGTACCACTGCCAACAAGTGTAACGATGTGTTGGAAACTGTTTTTTCCGGCATGACTTTAGCTTTAATTCATTGTTTCTGAAAAGAAAACCATACCTTGCGGGACTTTCATGAGAAATAAAAAAGATGAAATAAACAAAACAGTTTTATGAGGGTAAAAAACAACACATTAAGGTAAGCTGGGATTCAAACTCTGGACTTCAGATTGATATACTATCGCTCCAACCGGTTGCGCTACCTGGTCAACAGAAGTGTCATTGTTCAGCTGTGCTTCTGTTATATGCAAGCGGAAGTTAGGGGAGGTAACTGTATATAGGTAAAATCACAGTACAGTGGGACAGGGATCCTTAAAAGTTGGGAAGTTTCATCCATTTACTCAAACTTTCTAATTTTGGTCAATAATGTTTTTTTAATAAATAATTCTATCGATAGTTTTAATTTAAACATATTCTATTGCCATAATTATACATACAGCAAAGGGACCCATCTATTGATATACAAATAACAGAAATATTATCGGAACGTTAATTTATGAGTACACACGTTTTGACGTGCTAAATTTGGTATGGGCGTCTTTAGACTTACGTATATATGGTCCGAGAATGAAGATGCAGCAAAGACATTCGGAGCAGTTAGCGTTATTTACTGCAATCACTTCATCATTCATTTGTTTCACACATAACGAATTAACTTTTTAAAAATGAAATTATGTAATCATTCTGAATGACCTTGACTCTTGACTTGTAGGATTATTGAAAAGAAAAACCGACCGTCATTAAGATGACGTCACGAGCGCTATTTGTACGAGCGCGGACATTCAGCCTAGCAAACCTGCATTTTTCTGTTGCAGACTAGGCGCCTTGCGCACTCGCCCTCTAATCCGGCGTGCCTTCCGTGGCGCCAGATACTCCCATGCGCCTGATCATCCCGCCATTACTGTCGTCTGATTGTTGGCTGTCTTCAAACTCCGTTCCATGACTCGGCCATTGTTACCATGTAGCCTTCCCGCTTAAATTTCACCAAATCTATACCGTCAAATAGATGTATAAAAGCAAGCACATGAGCACGAGCAATTCTATTCTCGCACTAATACTAACATCCTGATGGTGTTATGGCGTTCACGCTTGAATGTCACGTTGGCTTTCATTTGCAGTATTACATTTCGTGGAATATATCAGCAGTATAAGTAAGCAAGAGATTGATTCTTGCAAGGACAATCTTCGATATCCAGGCGATACGCTCGCTTACGCCCTCTGCACCCCTGGAATATGTCATAGCAAAATTGAAGGCTCAGTGCTCGCCACCTTGTTGATGAGACTAAAAGAGTATTTCGATCCTTTGATGTATATAAAAAGAATCCCGCGGTCGTGTAATGGTAAAAAATGACTGACCTTGAAGTCGAGCGTCTCTCCTTTGTAATCTTCAAAGTACAGTTAACAGAAAAGTGATTGGTCAGGTGTTTTTTTACCCGAGGCAAATCAAATAGGTGTCTTTGTGCCTTCAATTTTGCTAGGACATATCCCAGGAGTGCAGATAACGTAAGCGAGCGTTACCCCTGGATATCGAGGATGAGGAAGTACACTCACGGAAACATCCGTACGTGACCTGCGAACTGACGGTATGATAGGGTTTTACCTTCGTATCCTCCCAATCAAACCATCGTACCATCAAACCCTTTTCTTTCGGTTCTTTTTCGTTCACGGTTTAACGTCCTCGAGCCATCATATGATAACGGCTGGCTAAGGAGACATAGGTGAAAAGGTAGAGAAAGAAAAAGCTTACATACCAGGTCAATCTCTCGTACTATAATGATACAGCCAGTTCTTCATCCTCGATATCCCGGGGTTACGGTCGCTTACGCTCTCCGCACCCTTGGAATATGTCATAGCAAAATTGAAGGTTCAGTGTGCGCCACCTTGTTGATAAAACAAGAACACTAGTTCGATCCTTTGATGTGCATAAAAAGAATCACGTAACGGTAAAAATTGACAGGCTTTGAAGTCGGGCGTCTCTCCTTTGTAATCTTCAAAGGACAGGTATCAGCCCAGCGATTGGTCAGGTGTTTTTTTTACCTGAGACCATCAAACAGCTATCTTCGTGCCTTCAGTTTTGCTATGACATATTCCAGGGGTGTAGTGAGCGAAAGTGAGCGTAACCCTGGATATCGAGGATGTCAGTTATCAGGCCATGCAATACAAGGTTCCCTATTTCACACAGTGATAATAAAAGACAGTGTAATACCCGAAGTAGTCAGAACTCATTATTGGCTTGAGCTCATCCGTTCTAATCACTTTTAATTAAATTGTCACATTGTAACAAAAATGGACCACGAACAATTTAGTGCCACTTTACGTTATAATAACGTGACGTCGTAGGTCCGTCCTCGACGTGGTCATTGTTATTCTTTTATAGTTTTCGGGAAGTAAATTGAGCATCAATCAACGAGGGAATGGCGGTGAGAAATGTTTTGCGAAAATGCATGTAAAAACCTATTGTAGGCATTTAATAAAAATACTGCATACATACGCCTATCTTACGTTTCAGATTACACTCCTTTATTGCGCTGAAAGCCTCGTTAAATGGGTACGTAATCTGAAAGGTCAGATGGATATATGTGGTATTGTATATATATTACAATATTTACATTTGGTGTGGCAAAGCCCTTATATATTACTACTAAAGTACTGCCAATAGCAGCTTCATCTTATGAGACTATAACTGAAGTTGGTCTTTGCACCTCCGAGCGACTTAACAGTGTCACTACCGAACTTATCGGTATCTTCTGCTTTGATCCCGAACACCAGCTGACTGTCTCAAGTGTCTGTGAGATCAACAAACAATTTTACGCCTGGATTTTTCACCAATCAACCTTCTCCGGTTGCACGATCAACATCAACAACATGCCGGACTGTAAATATAACTCTGACCTGATTACTGCGGGCTTCCGTTGAGTTCGTGCGCCGGATATAGGTCGCAATAAAATCGGAAAATGTTTTACGACACTTGATTAGTTACTTACAAAATGTCATTTGTTACTATTTATGAATCGAGAATATGATATATATATA